>NC_138291.1:12270000-12442500 GCF_965601325.2 Salmo salar | reverse complement strand
GTTGTGTGTTCGGACTCATGGTTCAGAAGATAATATGATGCACCTAATCTTGGAGGATATTGATTTGGATGGAATGTTAAGTCATTCCACTGCTGCTCTGTGTCATTGCAATACAGACCAAAGTTTGATTGGCTGATTGACCGGTGGGTCTTTTTTTGTTGTAGTTGTGGTCCCATACGTCCAAACATAGAAAACTCCATCTGAGCTTACCCTGAAAATGAAATTATAGTATTGAGTTGTGTGCTCACAGGGTTATTGTCCCTCGTCCTTCAGGGAAAAGGCAACCTTTCAGAAAGCAGGCTACTTACGCCTGGAATTCTAGAATCTGTCCAGAACCTCTCTTTCTTGACAATCAATGCCTTGGTTTGCTTGAGTTGCATTGGATTTGTGCCACAAATGCTAACAAGTGAACATTTGAAACAGTGGCCAGGTAAACAAAATCAAAGCATGGGTTGCTATCATACCTTGTCCATAGACTGCATACAGGGTAAGGAAACCAACATTTTTGGGGCGTCCAAATCAGATGTTGCAGTCAGGTCCACAAGTATTTGGACAGTGATACAATTTGCATCATTTTGTCTCTGTACGCCACCACAATGGATTTGAAAGGAAACAATCAAGATGTACTTTAAGTGTAGACTTTCATCTTTAATTTAAGAGTTCTGTCAAAATTATAGTATGAACTGTGTAGGAATTACAACCCTTTTTATACATAGCCCCCCTCCCCCCCAATTTTAGGGGCTCAAAAGTAATTGGACAAACTAACATAATCATACATTAAATTGTGAGTTGTAATACTTGGTTGCAAATCCTTTGCAGTCAATGACTGCCTGAAATCTGGAACCCATGGACATCACCAGATGCTGTGTTTCTTCCCTGGTGATGCTCTGCCAGGCCTTTACTGCAGCTGGCTTCAGTTCCTGCTTGTTCTTGGGGTGTTTTGCCCACAGTTTTGCCTTCAGCAAGTGAAATGCATGCTCAATTGGATTCAGGTCAGGGGATTGACTTGGCCATTGCAGAACATTCCACTTCTTTGCCTTAAAAAAGTATTGGGTTGCTTTCGCGGTATGCTTCGGGTCATTGTCCATCTGCACTGTGAAGCGCCGTCCAATAAGTTTTGAAGTATTTGGCTGAATCTGAGCAAATAATATAGCCCTAAATACTTCAGAATTCATCCTGCTGCTTTTGTCAGCAGTCACAACATCAATAAATGCTTCACAGATGAGTTGGTATGCTTCGGGTCATGAGCAGCTCCTTCCCTTCTCCATACTCTTCTCTTCCCATCATTCTGGTACAAGTTGATCTTTGTCTCATCTGTCCATAGGAGGTTGTTCCAGAACTGTACAGGCTTTTTAGATGTTTTTTGGCTAACTTTAATCTGGTCTTCCTGTTTGAGGCTTACCAACGGTTTACATCTTGTGGTAAACCCACTGTATTTACTCTGGTGAAGTCTTCTCTTGATTGTTGACTTTGACACAGATACGCCTACCTCCTGGAGGGTGTTCTTAATCTGGACAACTGTTGTGAAGGGGTTGTTCTTCACCAGGGAAATAATTATTCTGTCATCCACCACCGTTGTTTTCTGTGGTCTTCTGGGCCTTTTGGTGTTCCGGAGCTCTCCAGTGTGTTCTTTCTCTTTAAGAATGTACCAACATGGTAGGGGTGGAAGGTAGCCTAGTGTTTAGAGCGTTGGGCAAGTACCCGAAAGGTTGCTAGATCGAATCCCTGAGCTGACAAGGTAAAAATCGGCCATTCTGAACAACGCAGTTAACCCTCCTAGGCCGTCATTGTAATTAAGAATTTGTTCTTAACTGACTTGCCTAGTAAAATAAAAAATAGTTTATTTGGCCACACCTAATGTTTTTGCTATCTCTCTGATGGCTTTGTTTAGATTGTTCAGCCTAATGATGGCTTCACTGACAGTGACAGCTCTTTAGACTTCATATTGAAGGTTAACAGCAACAGATTCCAAATGCAAATGCCACACTTGAACTCAGGACCTTTTATCTGCTTACTTGTAAATTAACTAATGAGGGAATTACACACACTTGGCCATGGAACAGCTGAGCAGCCAATTGTCCAATTACTTGTGGTGCCTTAAAAAGGGGGGACAACATATAAAATGTGCTGTAATTCCTACACCATTCACACGACTTAGATGTAAAGACCCTCAAATGAAAGGTGAAAGTCTGCACTTTCAGCTCATATTCATTGTTTAATTTCAACTCCAATATGCTGTTATAGACAGCTCAAATAATAATAACTTGGAATAATTTGGTCAACGTCCAAATATTTATGGACCTGACTGTATGTACAGTATCTATTGAATATAATATTAATCCTATAATTTAAAATGGCGAATTTGGGTACAATCAACTATCTTAATTTCTCAGCTATCAAATTATATTTCAGCAAAATAATGGTGCAGGAATGCTAACCTTATCTGTTTTCAAACTACAGAAATGATTCCAGAACATTCCGAGATGGTGGTTGTCAAACCTCTTTCTGATGCTTTTTGAGGTGGAATGGCCTCAATGAAACAAGAGAGAGAGATACAGGGGGAATGTATGAGGGAATGTCAGTACTATCGCAAGAGAATGCAAAGAAGAAAAATGTTGTGCCTTGGAGCATTGTACATTTTCGTGAATGATAGAATACCAATTATCAATGGCTATATATTAATATAACAGCGGAGCAAGCTGACCTTTTCCTTGGACTGAGTGAAAAATGGCATTCCAGGGAAAATGTTGATGCGTTTTTTTAAACTTCACTCATTGGAGAGGCTTTTCCCTCCCTTACCTCCTCAACCCCCGAGATTTCAATTAAATTGTTCTATTGAGTACTTAGTTACTTACTTAATCTCTCTGGCTCAGGGCGGCATTAGATTGTGCTATTTTGCCTTTTTCCAATTTAAATGAAAGAATGTTCCATGTTCTTCATTAAAGTGCTCCGTTTTTTTGGGCGGTGGGGGAGGGGAACAGAGGTGCTACGTCACACTTGAGTTCTTCCTCAGTCTTGTACACAGAGGTGCAGTCTTGTACACAGAGGTGCAGTCTTGTACACAGAGGTGCAGTCTTGTACACAGAGGTGCAGTCTTGTACACAGAGGTGCATCTCTGAACTGTAAAAAGTCAGCTGTTACTGCTGTGTGTGTGTATCTGTAGACTCACTGGGAAAAAGGTGATGGAGGATCATGTCAAACCCTAACCTTTTCTAGGATTGGTAAGAGATGTCCATTTCCAGTTAGATAAACAGTGCTGTGATTGATTGATTCATTGATTGATTGATCTTCTGGTGTCTGCACATTCAAGGATCAAAGACAGTTCTCAGTGATCAGGGATAAGTTACTCTAAAAACTCTTGAATGTCAATGGGTTAAGAGTATTTTCCTTTGGAGGTCTCTGGTAGTAAGCATCTTTTCAACTTATATTGGCTATAAGAATAAATAAAGAGAGTCTCACACTATATACAAGCTCCCAGTCATTTATTGGGTGAACCACTAATGTTTTGGCCTCACTCTGCCTTCTTCAGGGTGACGTCATGAATACTAGAACCAGATTATGGAAACAAATAGTGCAATTAGTGCAACCAACGACAACTTACTGCGTGTTTGCTAACGTGGAAGACCATGTAATTGTCATTCAGCAAAACAAATCAAGTGCAGTGATTAGATGCATTAGCCACCGCATTGTGAAGTGAAGCAGAGCTTCATCTGACTTCTCATTGTAAATGCACTCCCTTTCAGATCTCCTAGCTTTTCCTCTCAACCATTTCCCTCCTTTTGATCGTGGGACATGTGAATAGCTCTGTGAATTGACTACAAGACTACTAATCAAAAGTCTGATCTAATTCATCCATTTGGCTGGGATTTGGGGTTAGCAACATAAGGGGCCAAAGACCTCATAACCTACAGTAGCCAGAGAACTGAAGGGTGGGGGGGGGGGGGGGGCTGGCCTCTCGTTTGTGGTTTTCATCTGAATCTGAATAGATAAGCTCGGAATACTCCGCCAATTTCTGGCAATTCCTGTCTTTGGGAGCGGATATTGCCTATCATAAAGATGGCCCTATTCCTGGGAAACAAGGGAATCTTTCAGATCTAAATTGAAAGCACTTTTGTTCCAGCCTCTTATACAGCTCCGGACAACAATTTTGGAAAGACTCCCGTCTGCTCCTAAAAAGCTACGTTGGACGCTTGGCATCAGGGTCATTATGCAAGAGATAATGTGTGTTGCGTCACTCTGACATGAGCCCACGGGTACACTGTACTGCTCTTCCCTGCATGGCTGGGTGAACATTGGCCTGTCAGTGCCATCTAGCTTTACACAAAACGGCCCTCACTCATTGTAGAATAGGCAGTGTCAAACATGCTGCGTGTTGGACTCTGTTTCAGCTGCTAAGTCAATACTTCAGATTACAACTTGACAATTTGAGCTATCAGGGCCATTATGTTTTAGTGGATACAGGATTGCTAAAAGACACAGACGACAGTGAAGTGCTAGTTAACACTTGACTTCAAGGGAATGTACCGTCCCTAAAAAAAAGTCCTGTATTATACAGATGTTGATCACTCTTTAGTTGCTGAGAATTTTCCTGTCCCACAGGAAATGCAGATGACCTTTGTGATTTACATACATTAGCTGAAAACCCACACTAACACAGTTATATTCACACTATTGCATTTTTCATGAAGCCTACTTTTGGCCAGCTAATAGACTAATCACCAATCTAGAACGTTAAAATCCTCTTGCTGCAGTATTATTTTGCTGTGACAATATAGGTCAAATTAAGATCCTACATCTGTAGCAAATCTAGCTCATTCCTGTTGAGGTGCAGTATGCACTACACACCCTTGTCCTGTCCTGTACTTGTAACGAGTGCGTTGAGTCGGGAAGCAAGTTCAGGGAGTGAGTGTTTTAATAAATAAAAGAAACAATGAACACGAAACACAAACAACGCACCGACATGAAAACAGAGTCAATAACACCTGAGGAAAGAACCAAGGGGAGTGACAGACATAGGGAAGATAATCAAGGAGGTGATGGAGTTCAGGTCAGTGTCATGAGGCGCTGGTGCGCGAGACGATGGTGACAGGGGTGACAGGGGTGCGGAATAATCAGCAGCCTGGTGACCTAGAGGCCGGAGAGGGAGTATATGTGACAGTACTGTACTGTACTGTAGTGACTAAGACTGTCAATTCAGGGTATCCCAGTTCTCACTACTGTAGAACATCAAGAGCAAGGTGATCTTTAGACTTACAAGTGTTCTCAAACACTCAAACTTCCCCAGGAGTAGTGTAGAGGAGGAGGCAATATAGGGCTCTATCCTTGAGAGGCAGAGTTTTCAAGCGTCAGCAGGTTTGATGATGACTGGGACTGCTTTAGAGGCCTTTTATATCTGCCATAAAATATGACTTTGTTTTGGCCCCATTTGTTTTGCAAGCTTTTTCTCTTTTTGGCATTGCTCCTAACCAGCATCAATTTGTCATAGTAGATATTAGCCTGTCTCGATCAAGATATTGATAGCTATATAATTTGTGGAATGATAAAAATTTCCCTAAGCCCAAACCTCTACACAATCTTCTGAATGTTTTATACTTTCTGGCTGCTTCACTTGCTTCAGGGTCAAGAGCTGAAGTCGTAAGTGGAATGTTTTCACCAATATATAGATTGTGTTCCCACACACACAAGCTGTCCTCTCTCTCTCTCTCTCTTGCTCTCTCTCTCAGACACACACTTATACACATACACACAGGCACAGAGGGAATAAAACGTAGGCAGAATCTCAGATGCTGCAACGTGGACTTTTGTGGTAACACTGTGACTGTCAGTGTGGTAACACACTGACAGTCACAGTGCTTTTAAAACATGTATTAACACATACCACGGACATACTTTTATGAGCTGTTTCGACTGCAACTTAGCGTCACAGTGCTTTTAAAACAAGTAGTCTGATTACCACACTGACAGTCACAGTGATTTTAAAACAAGTAGTCTGATTACCACACTGACAGTCACAGTGATTTTAAAACAAGTAGTCTGATTACCACACTGACAGTCACAGTGATTTTAAAACAAGTAGTCTGATTACCACACTGACAGTCACAGTGATTTTAAAACAAGTAGTCTGATTACCACACTGACAGTCACAGGGCTTTTAAAACATGTAGTCTGATTACCACACTGACAGTCACAGTGATTTTAAAACAAGTAGTCTGATTACCACAGACAGTCACAGTGATTTTAAAACAAGTAGTCTGATTTACACACTCAAATGAAGCATATATTTTCTATGCAGTCAACATGGTATGCCATCCTATATACAGTACTAATATCACAGATGGCCAGCTCTGTTGGGTGATGACTGGAGGGATGGAGGAATGACAGGATGAAAGGAAGGGAGTGTTCTGGCTTACCCAGTTGATGTTGATCTGGTGTGGTGAGGTCATGGTACCCCAGAAGGTGGTTGTGGTGGATTGGGAAATAGCCAGGCTCCTGTGTGGTTGATCCACCTGGCCATCAGTGGGGCCACAGCGGTCCATCTGCCCGTCCCCTGGTAAACATGTTGGAGGCCAAGGCTTTTCTTACGCTGGGTGTCAGCGGTGGGATCCAGGCCACTTTCTCTACGTCCCATTGCTCTACTTTTCTATCCAAGTATGCACTCTATTCCATATGGATTTCAAAACATTGGATTGGTGTGACAATGGGATAGCGGCAGTTTCCACCATATTTTTCTCACACTAGTCCTTTCCTTTAAAAATCTGTGAAGGGAAGTGAACAAGCGCACACTACAGGGTAGACAGGTAGAGGGTTAGACAAGCATATCGCTACACTTGCAATAACATCTGCTAAATATGTGTATGTGACCAATAAAATTTGATTTGATTTGGAGAATTGGGAAACGACGTATGTGTCATCATAGGGTTCCATCTTTGTTCCACAAGCTGTCTCACTCCTCAAATCACTGTTGAGGCCGAACCAGTAGAGTATTTCAAACAAACTCTACACATTTCTTCCCAAATGTGCTCTGCCAAATTTATCTGGCAACAATTGTTTTTGATGGCTGCTTAACGCTCAAACTACCAACATAGTGTACATACATGCATTACCAACTGTGGTCATTTCGACCCAAAGAAGAAACTTTTGGAAAAAGCAACAATCTTAGAAAAATGTTACCTTAATTCTTATCAAAACATCATTAGACATGTGAATAATATAATCTGACTTTTATTTTTTTGTACAAGAACAGACTGTTATTTTACCAAACGTACGGTGAATTAGCATATTCTGTCAAAAAAATATATTGTGCAGCTTGTTTTCAAAGTACAATCCACATTAGTAATTAAAATATGTTGTACCACCTTTTGACGTAGTATCATTTAGTTTTTAGAATTTTGAGGAAAATATATATGTTTTTACATTATGTGGTAAATACTACCTTTTAAAGGAGTAGTACACCAAAAGGTGTAATATACTTCATTTGATTGACAAAAAAATTGATTCATCCATTGATCCTGAGAGACAATGACCAGCAATATGGCTTAGATTTCTTTATTGACTTACCCCACAGCCAGCATTAGCATCACTGCTAGTGAACCAATAGGAGTGGTATGACCTATTGCAGGATGCTTAAAAAGCAGTCCTAAGTTCTCAAATGAACTTCAAACCAAATGTTAATATCAACCAAAATACCATAAGTTGCATATATAGAATATTGGAGGATATTATAGGAATACTGGTATTTATATAAATACACACCAATACAGCACTATGGGTAGCTGGTTTCAGAGGGTAGCTGGTTTCAGAGGGTAGCTGGTTTCAAAGGGTAGCTGGCTTCTGTATTACAGTTCTACCAAGTATTCATACCACTGACACTTTTATGAGCTGTTTCGACTGCAACTTAGCGTATACGCTGAGTGCACAAAACATTAAGAACACAGTCTTAATATTGAGTTGCACCCCCCCAGCCCCCAGAACAGCCTCAATTCGTCAGCATGGAATCTACAAGGTGTCGATAGCGTTTCAAAGGGAGGCTAGCCCAGTTGTGTCCAATTGGTAGGATCTCCTTTGAGTGATGGACCATTCTTGATTCACACGGGAAACTGTTGACACAAACTGGTGCGCCTGGCACCTACTATCATACCCTGCTCAAAGGCATTTCAATCTTTTGTCTTGCCCATTCACCCTCTAAATGGCACACCAAAGACGCTCCAATATCTCAATGGTCTCCAGGCTTCAAAATCCTCCTT
This sequence comes from Salmo salar, assembly GCF_965601325.2. Lineage (NCBI taxonomy): Eukaryota > Metazoa > Chordata > Actinopteri > Salmoniformes > Salmonidae > Salmo > Salmo salar. The sequence goes on along the minus strand of NC_138291.1, from coordinate 12,434,257 downwards.
TAACCTGTCTCCTCCCCTTCATCTTCACTGATTGAAGTGGATTTAACGAGCGACATCAATAAGGGATTACAGGTTTCACCCGGTCATGGAAAGAGCAAGTGCTCTTAATGTTTTGTACACTCAGTGTACCTAAGGTAATTTATATTTTGTTCAAGGTCATAACCTAATTAAAACCAGTTATAACCATAGGTGAGTACACAGTCATACCTAGTTATAAACACTTATAACCATAGGCGAGTACACAGTCATACCTAGTTATAACCAGTTATAGCCACAGGCGAATACATAAGGTGCTCCTTGTCTGCAGGTGATCTGTCTATCTGGTCACGATCACTCCAGCAGGTCCCCCTCCACCATCTGGTGGTATGGATAACTTGTTATTATGTCTCCAGAAAAACCTACATTCAAATAAAGGTCTTATCTATCAAATTACTACAGGGGAAATTAGGTGATTTTGGCCCAGGGTCAAAATTACCCCAAAGGACATTCGTTTTTTAAAAGTCCATACTGATACAGAAACACTAAACAATTCTTTATATTGATTAAGAACAAATTGATTGACAAAATAATGAACATTTTGAAGAATTGAATAAAGCATGTTTGGGATGTGATAAAAAAACAACAAGTCAATAGTTTAAGGGTTCATTTCCAGACCATTATAATAAACAAACTAACTACAGTACTCTATGGCTGTAAAAACATGTGCAATACGGCTCCTGAGATTTGGCAACAGACCTAGTATCTATCAAAAGTTTCTGGGGAAGCATTGTCTCTCTTAACTGTTCCAAAAAAGAAAGAGGAGACTGTGTAACTAACAAGCTGAATATTGAATCTGCAATTTACACCCCTAGTGATACAAAACTGGTTTCAATTATCTCTCTCTGTCTCTGCCTTCCGCTCTCGCTCTCTCTCTCTTTCTCTCTCTCTCTCTTTCTCTCTCTTTCTCTCTCTCTCTCTCTCTCTCTCTCTCTCACACACACACACATACACGCAGGCATGCATTATTCTGTCTCTCTGAGAATCAAATATTCAGTGAGCAGATCACATGGGTGTAATTAGTGGTTGCAGTGTTCACGAACACACAGACAGTCACATTCATTCGGTGGACGAGCATGGTCCATCCATGGTGTTGTCCCAAATACTAACTTCCTGTAAAAGCTTTATTCTTTATTCTCTGTCTCCTTGTCAGGAAGGCAACATGTAACCTTGTCTTTAAACCTGGATGAGGCAGTATATGTAGAAGATTACACCTTTTGAGTCATTACATATTTGTTGTGAACTTTCCCTGTGCTACAAGGACACATGGCATGGGAGTGAGGCACAGATCATCCTGGTAATACACTACATGACCAAAAGTATGTGGACATTTGCTCGTCCAACATTTCATTTCAAAATCATGGGCATTAATATGGAGTTGGTCCCCTCCACTCATCAGCCTCCAATCATCTGGGAAGGCTTTCCACTAGATGTTGGAACATTGCTGCAGGGACTTGCTTCCATTCAGCCACATGAGAATTAGTGAGGTCGGGCACAGATGTTGGGCAATTAGGCCTGGCTCACAGTCAGCGTTACAATTCATCCCAAGGGTGTTCGATGGGGTTGAAGTCAGGGCTCTGTGCAAGCCAGTCAAGTTCTTCCACACCGATCTCGACAAACAATTTCTGTATGGACCTCGCATTGTACACAGGTGCATTATCATGCTGAAACAGGAAAGGGCCTTCACCAAAATGTTGCCACAAAGATGGAAGCACAGAATCATGTAGAATGTCATTGTATGCTGTACCGTTAAGATTTCCTTTCACTGGAACAAAGGGCCTAGCCAAACCATGAAAAACAGCCCCAGACATTTTTCCTCCTCCACCAAACTTTACAGTTGGCACTATGCACTGGGGCAGGTAGTGTCCTCCTGGCATCCGCCAAACCCAGATTTGTCCGTTGGACTGGCAGATGGTGAAGCTTTATTCATCACTCCAGAGAATGCATTTCCTCTGCTTCAGAGTCTAATGGAGGCTTTACACCACTCCAGCCAACGCTTGGCATTGCGCATGGTGATCTTAGGCTTGTGTGTGGCTGCTCAGCCATGGAAACCCATTTCATGAAGCTTCATGAAATGGGTTTCCATGGTGCGTTGTCATGCTGAAACATGACAATGCTCCCGATGAACAGTTTCGATGAACAGTTATTGTGCTGATGTTGCTTACAACGACAGTTTTGAACTCGGTAGTGAGTGCTGCAATCGAGGACAGACGATTTTTACGCGCTACGTTCTTCAGCACTCGGTGGTCCCGTTCTGTGAGCATGTGTGGTCTACCACTGTGCTGATGAGCCGTTGTTGCTCCTAGACATTTCCACTTCACAACCGCACTTACCGTTGACTGGGGCAGCTCCAACAGGGTAGAAATTGGTCTAACTGACTTGTTGGAAAGGTGGCATCCTATGACGATGCTACGTTGAAAGTCACTGAGCTCTTCAGTAAGGCCATTCTACTGCCAATGTTTGTCTTTGGAGATTGAATGGCTGTGTGTATGATTTTATACACCTGTCAGCAATAGCCAAATCCACTAATTTGAAGGGGTGTGCACATGCTTTTGTATATATAGTGTATATTATTCATAGCTAAATATGGACACGCGTGTGAAAGCGCGTGTATGCACCCACACACACACACACACACACACACACGCACACACACACACACACACACCCTGCCCTCTCCTCTCTGCAGCAGCCTCCATTCATATTCATGACCTCCCAGAGAGGTAAAGGGAAGGAGGAATGGAGAAGGAGATAGGGAGGAGGAATAGAGAAGGAGATAGGGAGGAGGAATGGAGGAGGAGATAAGGAGGAGGAATGGAGAAGGAGATAGGGAGGAGGATTGGAGGAGGAGATAGGGAGGAGGATTGGAGGAGGAGATAGGGAGGAGGAATGGAGAAGGAGATATGGAGAAGGAGATAGGGAGGAGGAATGGAGAAGGAGATAGGGAGGAGGAATGGAGGAGGAGATAGGGAGGAGGATTGGAGGAGGAGATAGGGAGGAGGAATGGAGAAGGAGATAGGGAGGAGGAATGGAGAAGGAGATATGGAGAAGGAGATAGGGAGGAATGGAGAAGGAGATAGGGAGGAGGAATGGAGAAGGAGATAGGGAGGAGGAATGGAGGAGGAGATAGGGAGGAGGAATGGAGGAGGAGATAGGGAGGAGGAATGGAGGAGGATATAGGGAGGGGGAATGGAGGAGGATATAGGGAGGAGGAATAGAGAAGGAGATAGGGAGGAGGAAAGGAGAAGGAGGAATGGAGGAGGAATGGAGAAGGAGATAGGGAGGAGGAATGGAGAAGGAGATAGGGAGGAGGAATAGAGAAGGAGATAGGGAGGAGGAATAGAGAAGGAGATAGGGAGGAGGAATAGAGAAGGAGATAGGGAGGAGGAATAGAGAAGGAGATAGGGAGTGGGAATAGAGAAGGAGATAGGGAGGGGGAATAGAGAAGGAGATAGGGAGGAGGAATGGAGGAGGAGATAGGGAGGAGGAATGGAGGAGGAGATAGGGAGGAGGAATGGAGGAGGAGATAGGGAGGAGGAATGGAGGAGGAGATAGGGAGGAGGAATGGAGAAGGAGATAGGGAGGAGGAATGGAGAAGGAGATAGGGAGGAGGAATGGAGAAGGAGATAGGGAGAAGGAATGGAGAAGGAGATAGGGAGAAGGAATGGAGAAGGAGATAGGGAGGAGGAATGGAGAAGGAGATAGGGAGGAGGAATGGAGAAGGAGATAGGGAGGAGGAATGGAGAAGGAGATAGGGAGGAGGAATGGAGAAGGAGATAGGGAGGAGGAATGGAGGAGGAGATAGGGAGGAGGAATAGAGAAGGAGATAGGGAGGAGGAATGGAGAAGGAGATAGGGAGGAGGAATGGAGAAGGAGATAGGGAGGAGGAATAGAGAAGGAGATAGGGAGGAGGAATGGAGGAGATAGGGAGGAGGAATGGAGAAGGAGATAGGGAGGAGGAATGGAGGAGATAGGGAGGAGGAATGGAGAAGGAGATAGGGAGGAGGAATGGAGAAGGAGATAGGGAGGAGGAATGGAGAAGGAGATAGGGAGGAGGAATGGAGAAGGAGATAGGGAGGAGGAATAGAGAAGGAGGAATGGAGGAGATTTTTTCTAGAGGCAAGCTGAAGTCGGTAGCCGAAATCTACACCCCTTCATCTGTGATTGGTCAACAGTAAGGATAATTAAATAAAGTCTTTGTTTTCATTCAACGAGAGACAACTGGTTTTCATGCAACATTTTTCATTGAGAAATACTGCACCAAAACATCCTAGTCAGATGTAAAACTCCTTGGCAAAAATGTCAAAATGAATGAAAGATTTCGTGAGTTATCTTAAATACATTTTCACTATTTTGAGGAAATATACTGATCACGACGTCTCAAAATGAACAAACAGTACTATTGTGGCATTTTTCTAATTTTCCAAGCAAAGGTCTTTTAAGGGAGAACTCGAGCACACTTGTTCGGTTTGCCTAGGCAACAGTGGAACTGAAGCATGCTGATACATTAACACCTGCTTCTACCTACACACTGCACTGCACTGCCTCCCTCACACACAAACACACACCCACACACACACACACACACAAACGCATGCACCTACGCACACCTACACACACGTGCGCATGCACGAACTAACACACACAGAGGCCTTCCCAGCAATTGGAAAAGCATTCATTTAAAGTCTATTAATCCCCAGCTCCTTCCCTGCCTTTTACTTCCTCTTATCTCTTCTTATCTTCCCATCTCTCCCTCTCTCTCTTTGAACAGTTTTTTCAGCGGTGTATTCTGACAAAAAAGACAACTGTAAAATGTTTTACTTCCTGTAACCAGGTTTCCATCCAACCTTTTTACGCGAGTAAAGTACATACAAACAGGCCTGATGGAAACAGAAAATGGTTTGGTAAACTTTACAAATGTCGACAAAACAAAATACGCCAGGCAAGGTGGGATCTTTTTGTGTCGGTAAAATGAATTATGATTTTTTTCCCGATGGAAACGTTTTCATGAGCCAATATTGATATAATAACCACCATATGGAAGTAAAGTTGGAGTCACACGACATGCTGTGTAGTCCTCCCACTACAACTCTGGAAAGCATGCAGTTTATTAGGCTACAGATTAAATAAATGATGATGAACTTCACAGGGTGGTGAAAGTGCAAGGTGATGAGCTTGACGCTCTTTTCCAATAAATATCGAGGGTCTTATTCTGGTGACATGATGATCGATGCTTGGCTACTGTTTGACAAATAACAATAATCTCGCTCTTTTATCCACAATAATAATCTCATCATGTAGGCTATACGTGTGCTCTAGCCAACAGATAGCGCTAGTAGCTTGGCTATATCAAATCAAATTCAAATCAAATGTATTTATATAGCCCTTCTTACATCAGCTGATATCTCAAAGTGCTGTACAGAAACCCAGCCTAAAACCCCAAACAGCAAGCAATGCTAATACCAAAATTGTGACAAAACCATCAGTAGAGCTGAAAATGCAATGCAAACCCATTTAACTTGTATTTTGTATTCGGTACCTGGGAATTTAACCACAAAAATGTATTTATTATGTTCACTATGTCAGCACAGCTGTGTGTGATGTCAATTTGATGGAAATACATCTCTGGTGGGAAAATGCGCATATTGTTTTTATGCAGATTTTTTTAATATTCGCATGGAAAATATGTCGCCAATTGGATGGAAACCTAGCTACAGATAACAATGTTGCAGATCGGGTGCACACACACACTCACACAAACTTATGACTACTGTTTAGACATGCACAGACATGTACTGTACACAAAGGCATAAACACACACACGCATACACACACATGCAAACGTATACTGTATATTCACACGCACACTCACATACACCCACACCACACACCACACCACTCACCACCCACCACACACAACACCAACATCACACACACACCCCACATCACGCCACACACCCAGATCACATCACAAACACGCTACACCACACACCACACACACACACACACACACACACACACACACACACACACACACACACACACACACACACACACACACACACACCCACATCATGCCACACACATACAACACACCCACATCACACACACCCCACATCACACCACACACCCCACATCATGCCACCCACACCACACCACCTACCCACACCACACACCCACAGCACACACACCACACCACCCACACCACCCACACCACACCCACAACACATAACACCACACACCACACCACCCACCACACCACCTACCCACACCACATCCCACACACCACACACACCCCACATCACACCACACACCCCAAATCATGCCACCCACACCACACACCACACCCACACCACACACACACCACACAAACACCACACCATACCCACACCACATTCCACACACACCCCACATCACACCACACACCCCAAATCATGCCACCCACACCACACACCACTCCCACACCACACACACCACACAAACACCACACAAACACCACACACCACACCCACACAACACCACCTACCCACACCACACACCACACACCACACCACCCACACACCACACCACACACCCACACATCACCCACACCACACCACATGACACACCACACCCACACCACACACACAAAACCACCCACACCACACACCCACACCACATCACACCACACACCACACCACACACCACACCACCTACCCACACCACACACCCACACCACACACCACACCACCTACCCACACCACACACCCACACCACACACCACACCACCCACACCACACCCACAACACATAACACCACACACCACACCACCCACCACACCACCTACCCACACCACACACCCACACCACACGCCACACCACACACCACATCACGCCACACACACCACATCACGCCACAAACACCACACACCACACCACACACACCACGCCCACACCACACCAAACACCACACCCACACCACACACACCACACCCACACCAAACACCACACCCACACCATACACCCACACCACACCACCTACCCACACCACACACCCATACCACACCATACCACCCACACCACACACACCACACCACACACACCACAACACACACCACACCACACACCCACACCACACCACCCACACCACACACCCACACTACACCACCCACACCACAAAACCCACCACACCCCACATCACGCCACACACACCACACACAACACCACACCACACCCACACCCACACCCACACACACCACACCCCACACCACACCCACACCACACACCACACCACCCACACCAGACACACACACACACCACATCACACCACACACCACACCCACACCACACAGCCACACCACACACCACACCACAAACACCACACCACACACACCACATCACACACCACACCACACACTACACCCACACCACACACCACACCCATACCACACCCACACCACACACCACACCCACACCCCACACCACCCCACACACACATCACACCACACAACCTACCCACACCATACCACCCACACCACACACACACCACATCACACACCACACCCACACCACACCACACACCACACCACCTACCCACACCACACACACCACACACACCACACACCCACACACCACAAACACCACACCACACCACACACCCACACATCTCACCACCCACACCACACCACACCACCCACCACACACCCACCACACCCACACCACATCACGCCACACACCTCACATCACGCCACACCACACACCACACACCACAAACACAACACCACACACCACACCCACACCACACCCACACCACACACCACAAACACCACACCCACACCACACACCACACCCACCACACACCACACCCACACCACACCACCCACACCACACACCACACACCACACCACACCCACACCCCACCACACCCACACCCACGCCCACGCCCACACACATACCACACACCACACCCACATCACACCACACCCACACCACACCCACACCACACACCACACCACACCCACACCACACCACACCCACACCACACACCACACCACACCCACACTGCACACCATACCCACACCCACACACCACACCACACCCACCACAAACCACACCACAAACCACACCACACCCACACCACACCCACACCACACCACAACACACCCACACCACACCCACACCACACACCACACCACACCCACACCCACACCACACATCACGCCACACCCACACCACACACACCACATCACACACCACACCACACACCACACCACACCACACACCCACCCACACCACACCACACACCACACCACACACCACACCACCTACCCACACCACACCACACCACCCACACCACACACACACACCACATCACACCACACACCACACCCACACCACACCACACACCACACCACCTACCCACACCACACACACACACACCACACACACCAAACACCACACACACCACACCCACACCACACCAAACACCACAGCCACACCACACACCCACACCACACCACACACACCACCCACACCACACCACACACCCACAGCACATCACACCACACACCACACCCACACCACCTACCCACACAACACCACACCACCCACCACACACCCACCACACCCACACCACATCACGCCACACACCCCACATCACGCCACACCACACACCACAAACACAACACCACACACCACACCCACACCACACCCACACCACACACCACAAACACCACACCCACATGACACCACACCCACACCACACACCACACACCACACCACACACCCACACCACACCAAACACCACACGCACACCACACACCCACACCACACCACACACACCACACAACACAACCAAACCACATCACACCACACACCACACCACACACCACACCACCTACCCACACCACACACACCACACCACATCACGCCACACACCCCACATCACGCCACACACACCACACACCACACCACACACCACACCCACACCCACACCCATACCACACACCACACCACACCCACATGACACACCACACCCACACCACACCACTCACCACACCACACCCACATCACACACCACACCCACACCACACCCACACCACACACCACACCACCCACACCACACACACACACACACACACCACATCACACCACACACCACACCCACACCACACACCACACCACCGCACCACACACCACACCACAAACACGACACCACACCACACACACCACATCACACACCCACACCACACACCACACCCATACCACACCCACACCACACACCACACCCACACCCCACACCACCCACACACACATCACACCACACCACCTACCCACACCACACCACACCACCCACACCACACACACACCACATCACACCACACACCACACCCACACCACACCACACACCACACCACCTACCCACACACACACACCACACACACACCACACACCACACACACCACACCCACACCACACCAAACACCACACCCACACCACACACCCACACCACACCACACCCACACCACACCACCCACACCACACCACACACCCACACCACATCACACCACACACCACACCCACACCACCTACCCACACCACACCACCCACCACACACCCACCACACCCACACCACATCACGCCACACACCTCACATCACGCCACACCACACACCACACCCACACCACACACACCACACCCACAACACACCACACACCACACCCACACCACACACCACACACCACACCACACCACACAACAAACACACCACACACCACACCCACACCACACTTCCCACACCACACACCACACCACACCCACACCACACACCACACCCACACCACACCCACACCCCACCACACCCACACCCACGCCCACGCCCACACCCACATCACACCACACCCACACCACACCACACCCACACCACACCCACACCACACCACACCCACACACCACACCACACCCACACTGCACACCATACCCACACCCACACACCACACCACACCCACCACAAACCACACCACACCCACACCACACCCACACCACACCACACCCACACCACACCCACACCACACCACACCACACCACACACCACACCACACCCACACCACACATCACGCCACACCCACACCACACACCACACATCACACCCACACCACACACCACACACCACATCACGCCACACCTGGCGGGGGGTGGAGACAAGCACAAGGACAGGTGAAAGATCAGGGCGTGACAGTTATGTTAGCTAGGTGGCTATGACTTTCCAACACAACACTGGAACTCTTCCAAGTCAAGGTAAGTTTTTGGTATTACTAATTTATTGTAACTGCTTACTGACTGTACACTAATGTTACTGCATGATTATAGCGGGTTTACTAACGTGTAAGTTCTATTAGCTATGCTATGACATTACTTTAGCTAATATGGTGACAACGATGTGTAAAGTTTTTTTTGCCTGGTCACGTACAGCTGATGTCCACAAGCGAAGGGAAGAGAAGGAATACAACGTGGCTTTTATGAGAGTGAACTCCGCTGAGTCTGGTGATAAACGGAGGTAAACAGAACTAAATGGGGATGAACATACCAGAATTCGTCCAAAAGAAACTCTCATTTGCAACTGTTGGACTAATGATTACACCCTATACAGTACCTTGCAAAAGTATTCACCCCTTTGGCGTTTTTCCTATTTTGTTGCATTACAACCTGTAATTTAAATAGATTTTTGTTTGGATTTCATGTAGTGGACATACACAAAATAGTCCAAATTGGTGAAGTGAAATGAAAAAAATAGCATGTCTCAAAAAATCCTAAAAAATTTAAAATGGAAAAGTGGTGCATGCATATGTATTTACCCCCTTTGCCATGAAGCCCCTAAAAAGATCTGGTGCAGCTAACTACATTCAGAAGTCACATAATCAATTAAATAAAGTCCACCTGTGTGCAATCTGTCACATTATCTGTCACATGATCTCAGTATATATACACATATATTCTGAAAGGCCCCAGAGTCTGCAACACCACTCAGCAAGGGACACCACCAAGCAAGCGACACCATGAAGACCAAGGAGCTCTCCAAACATGTCAGGGACAAAGTTGTGGAGAAGTACAGATCAGTGTTGGGTTATAAAAAAAAAATCTGAAACTTTGAACCTCCCACGGAGCATCATTAAATCCATTATTAAAAAAATTTGGAAAGAATATGGCACCACAACAAACCTGCCAAGAGAGGGCCGCCCATCAAAACACACGGACCATGCAAAGGAGGGCATTAATCAGAGAGGCAACAAAGAGACCAAAGATAACCCTGAAGGAGCTGCAAAGCTCCACAGCAGAGATTGGAGTATCTATCCAAAGGACCACTTTAAGCCGTACACTCCACAGAGCTGGGTTTTACAGAAGAGTGTCCAGAAAAAAAGCCATTGCTTAAAGAAAAAAATAAGCAAACACGTTTGATGTTTGCCAAAAGGCATGTGGGAGACTCCCCAAACATATGGAAGGAGGTACTCTGGTCAGATGAGACTAAAATTTAGCTTTTTGGCCATCATGGAAAACGCTATGTCTGGCGCAAACCCAACACCTCTCATCACCCCGAGAACAACATCCCCAAGCATGGTGGTGTCAGCATCATGCTGTGGGATGTTTTTCATCCGCAGGGACTGGGAAACTGGTCAGAATTGAAGGAATGATGGATGGTGCTAAATCCAGGGAAATTCTTGAGGAAACCTGTTTCAGTCTTCCAGAGATTTGAAACTGGGATGGAGGTTCATCTTGCAGCAGGACAATGACCCTAAGCATACTGCTTAAGCAACACTCGAGTGGTTTAAGAGGAACCATTTAAATGTCTTGGAATGGCCTAGTCAAAGCCCAGACCACAATCCAATTGAGAATCTGTGGTATGACTTAAAGATTGTTGTACACCAGCAGGAACCCATCCAACTTGAAGGAGCTGGAGCAGTTTTGCCTTGAAGAATGTGCAAACATCCCAGTGACTCGATGTGCCAAGCTTATAGAGACATACCCCAAGAGACTTGCAGCTGTAATTGCTGCAAAAGGTGAGGTGGCTCGACAAAGTATTGACTTTGTGGGGGTGAATAGCTATGCACGACCAAGTTCATTTTTTTGTCTTATTTCCTGTTTGTTTCATAATAAAAATATTTTGCATCTTCAAAGTAGTAGGCATGTTGTGTAAATCAAATGATACAACCCCCCCCCCCCCCCCCCCAATCTATTTTAATTCCAGGTTGTAAGGAAACAAAATAGGAAAAATGCCAAGGGGGTGAATACTTTTGCAATGCACTGTATTAGCTAGTGTCACAAGTGCTCCCTCCCCGGCCTCTAGGTCACCAGGCTGCTCGTTATGGCACACACGCATCATCAGACTCACCTGGACTGGAAATGTGGGTATCATGTAGTATCCTAAACCTATCAATGTTACATTGAGCTGGGTGAATGGAATATGAATGACAGTCATCCAATATGCTGAAATAGAAATAAGGCCATACTCATGAAATAAATTGTCGTCCCTCATCTTAACGGCACTGACTCACACACACACACACACACACACACACACACACACACACACACACACACACACACACACACACACACACAGTGTGTAAGTATGTATTCACACCCCTTGACTTTTTCCACATTTTGTCATGTTTTAAAATGTATTACATTTAGATTTTGTGTCACTGGCCTATGCACAATACCCCATAATGTCAAAGTGGAATTATATTTTAGATTTTTTTTTTTTATAAACAATTTAATCTGAAATGTCTTGCGTCAGTAAGTATTCAACCCCTTTGTTATGGCAAATCTAAATGAGTTCATAAGTAAACATTTGCTAAACAAGTCACCTAATAAGTTGCATGGACTCACTCTGAGTGCACTAATAGTGTTTCCCTTATCTCTCTACCCCACACATACAATTATCTCTAAGGTCCCTAAGTCGAGCAGTGTATTTCAAGCACATATTCAACCACTAAGACCAGGGAGGTTTTCTAATGCCTCGCAAAGAAGGGCACCTATTGGTAGATGGATTTTTTTTTTAAAGCAGACATTGAATATCACTTTGAGTATGGGAAAGTTATTAATTACACTTTGGATGGTGTATCAATACACCCAGCCACTACAAAGATACAAGCTTCCTTCCTAACTCCGTTCCCGGAGAGGAAGGAAACCGCTCAGGGATTTCACCATGATGCCAATGGTGACTTTGAGAGAAAACTGACGATGGATCAACAACATTGTAGTTACTCCACAATACGAACCTAAATTACAGAGGGAAAAGAAGGAAGCCTGTACAGAAACAAATATTCCAAAACATGCATCCTGTTTGTGATGAGGCACTAAAGTAAAACTGCAAAAAATGTGGTCTAAGATTTACAGTGAGGGAAAAAAGTATTTGATCCCCTGCTGATTTTGTACGTTTGCCCACTGACAAAGAAATGATCAGTCTATAATTTTAATGGTAGGTTTATTTGAACAGAGAGTGACAGAATAACAACAAAAAAAATCCAGAAAAACGCATGCCAAAAATGTTATAAATTGATTTGCATTTTAATGAGGGAAATAAGTATTTGACCCCTTCTCATTCAGAAAGATTTCTGGCTCCCAGGTGTCTTTTATACAGGTAACGAGCTGAGATTAGGAGAACACTCTTAAAGGGAGTGCGCTCCTAATCTCAGCTTGTTACCTGTATAAAAGACACCTGTCCACAGAAGCAATCAATCAATCAGGTTCCAAACTCTCCACCATGGCCAAGACCAAAGAGCTCTCCAAGGATGTCAGGGACAAGATGGTAGACCTACACAAGGCTGTAATGGGCTACAAGACCATCGCCAAGCAGCTTGGTGAGAAGGTGACAACAGTTGGTGCGATTATTCACAAATGGAAGAAACACAAAAGAACTGTCAATCTCCCTCTGCCTGGGGCTCCATGCAAGATCTCACCTCGTGGAGTTGCAATGATCATGAGAATGGTGAGGAATCAGCCCAGAACTACACGGGAGGATCTTGTCAATGATCTCAAGGCAGCTGGGACCATAGTCACCAAGAAAACAATTGATAACACACTACGCCGTGAAGGACTGAAATCCTGCAGCACCCGCAAGGTCCCCCTGCTCAAGAAAGCACATATACATGCCCGTCTGAAGTTTGCCAATGAACATCTGAATGATTCAGAGGACAACTGGGTGAAGGTGTTGTGGTCAGATGAGACCAAAATGGAGCTCTTTGGCATCAACTCAACTCGCCGTGTTTAGTGGAGGAGGAATGCTGCCTATGACTCCAAGAACACCATCCCCACCGACAACTTCACCGCATCAAAGGGACGATGGACGGGGCCATGTACTGTCAAATCTTGGGTGAGAAACTCCTTCCCTCAGCCAGGGCATTGAAAATGGGTCGTGGATGGGTATTCCAGCATGACAATGACCCAAAACACACGGCCAAGGCAACAAAGGAGTGGCTCAAGAAGAAGCACATTAAGGTCCTGGAGTGGCCTAGCCAGTCTCCAGACCTTAATCCCATAGAAAATCTGTGGAGGGAGCTGAAGGTTCGAGTTGCCAAACGTCAGCCTCGAAACCTTAATGACTTGGAGAAGATCTGCAAAGAGGAGTGGGACAAAATCCCTCCTGAGACGTGTGCAAACCTGGTGGCCAACTACAAGAAACGTCTGACCTCTGATTGCCAACAAGGGTTTTGCCACAAAGTACTAAGTCATGTTTTGCAGAGGGGTCAAATACTTATTTCCCTCATTAAAATGCTAATCATTTTATAACATTTTTTTCATGCATTTTTCTGGATTTTTTTGTTGTTATTCTGTCTCTCACTGTTCAAATAAACCTACCATTAAAATTATAGACTGATCCTTTCTTTGTCAGTAGGCAAACGTACAAAATCAGCAGGGGATCAAATACTTTTTTCCTTCACTGTATGTCCTGAATACAAAGCATTATATTTGGGGCAAATCCAACACAACACATCACTGATTACCACTCTTCATATTTTAAAACTTGGTGGGGGCTGCATCATGTTATGGGTATGCTTGTCATTGGCATATACTGGGAAGTTTTATTTTATTTTTAAGAAATGGAATAGAGCTAAGCACAGGCAAGATTCTAGAGGAAAACCTGATTCAGTCTGCTTTCCAACAGATACTGGGAGACAAATTCACCTTTCAGCAGGACAATAACCTAAAACCCAAGGCCAAATATACACTTCAGTTGCTTACTAAGACAACATTGAATGTTCCTGAGTGGCTTAGTTACAGTTATGATTTAAATTGGCTTGAAATCTATGACAAGGGTTGAAAAGACAGACAGAACTTAACAGAGCTTTAAGAATTTTTTTAAGAATAATGTGCAAATGTTGTACATAGAGGTGTGCAAAGCTCTCACAGCTGTAATCGCTGCCAAAGGTGATTCTAACATGTATTGACTCAGGGGTGTGAAAACTTATGTAAATGAGATATTTAAATACATTTCGAAAAAAACATGTTTTGATTTCATCATTATGGGGTATTGTGTGTAGATGGGTGAGAGAAAAAAATCTATGGACTCCATTTGGAATTCAGGCTGTAACACAAGAAATTGTGGAATAAGTCAAGGGTGTGAACACTTTGAATGCTCTGTATACACAGACAGAAATACGTACACCAGACATGGGTTCAAATACGTGTGTATTTGATTATTGGTACTTAGAAATACTTATTCTCTGTTTATTTGAGTATTTTCAAATAATATGGCCCGAATCAACTACTTCTATCGGAAGTATTTGAAAGTATTTTCATATAATATCCTATAAATAGCCTGCGATTTGAGTATTTTAAGATACTCATTTCAAATATTGTTCTGAAATACCTAGGTTAAATGCATCAGAGTATGTTCGAGTCAGTGTATTTAAATATACTAAACAAAAATATAAACACAACATGCAACGATTTTACTGAGTTACAGTTCATATAAGGAAATCAGTCAATTGAAATAAATGAATTTGGCTCTAATTTATGGATTTCACATGACTTGGCAGGGGTGCAGCCATGGTTGGGCCTGGAAGGGCATAGGCCCACCCACTTGGGAGCCAGGCCCAGCTAATCAGAATTAGTTTTTCCCCCACAAAAGGCCTTTATTACAGACAGAAATACTCAGTTTCATCAGATGTCCGGGTGGCTGATCTCAGATGATCCTGCAGGTGAAGAAGCCAGATGTGGAGGTCCTGGGCGGTTACACGTGGTCTGCTGTTCTGACACCAGTTTGACGTACTGTCAAATTCTTTAAAACGATGTTGGAGGCGGTTTATGGTTGAGTAGTTAACATTACATTCTCTGGCAACAGCTCTGGTGGACATTCCTGCAGTCAGGATGCTAATTGCACTCTCCCTCAAAACTTGAGACATCTGTGGCATTATGTTGTGTGACAAAACTGCACATTTTAGAGTGTCCTTCTATTGTCCCCAGCACAAGGTGCGCCTGTGTGCTGACCATGCTGTTTAATCCGCTTCTTGACATGCCACACCTGTCAGGTGGATGGATTATTTTGGCAAAGGAGAAATGCTCACTGAAGGGGATGTAAACAAATTGGTTCACACCATTTTAAAGAAATACGTTTTTTGTGCATATAGAACATTTATAGGATCTTTTATTTCAGCTCATGAAACATGGAACCAACATTTTACATGTTGCATTTATACACTGCTCAAAAAAATAAAGGGAACACTTAAACAACACATCCTAGATCTGAATGAAATAAATAATCTTATTAAATACTTTTTTCTTTACATAGTTGAATGTGCTGACAACAAAATCACACAAAAATAATCAATGGAAATCCAATTTATCAACCCATGGAGGTCTGGATTTGGAGTCACACTCAAAATTAAAGTGGAAAACCACACTACAGGCTGATCCAACTTTGATGTAATGTCCTTAAAACAAGTCAAAATGAGGCTCAGTAGTGTGTGTGGCCTTCACGTGCCTGTATGACCTCCCTACAACGCCTGGGCATGCTCCTGATGAGGTGGCGGATGGTCTCCTGAGGGATCTCCTCCCAGACCTGGACTAAAGCATCCGCCAACTCCTGGACAGTCTGTGGTGCAACGTGGCGTTGGTGGATGGAGCGAGACATGATGTCCCAGATGTGCTCAATTGGATTCAGGTCTGGGGAACGGGCGGGCCAGTCCATAGCATCAATGCCTTCCTCTTGCAGGAACTGCTGACACACTCCAGCCACATGAGGTCGAGCATTGTCTTGCAATAGGAGGAACCCAGGGCCAACCGCACCAG
Source organism: Salmo salar (assembly GCF_965601325.2). Taxonomy (NCBI): domain Eukaryota; kingdom Metazoa; phylum Chordata; class Actinopteri; order Salmoniformes; family Salmonidae; genus Salmo; species Salmo salar. The sequence goes on along the minus strand of NC_138291.1, from coordinate 12,416,954 downwards.
CATATGGTCTCACAAGGGGTCTGAGGATCTCATCTCGGTACCTAATGGCAGTCAGGCTACCTCTGGCGAGCACATGGAGGGCTGTGCGGCCCCCCAAAGAAATGCCACCCCACACCATGACTTACCCACCGCCAAACCGGTCATGCTGAAGGATGTTGCAGGCAGCAGAACGTTCTCCACGGCGTCTCCAGACTCTGTCACGTCTGTCACGTGCTCAGTGTGAACCTGCTTTCATCTGTGAAGAGCATAGGGCGCCAGTGGCGAATTTGCCAATCTTGGTGTTCTCTGGCAAATGCCAAACGTCCTGCACGGTGTTGGGCTGTAAGCACAACCCCTACCTGTGGACGTCGGGCCCTCATACCACCCTCATGGAGTCTGTTTCTGACCGTTTGAGCAGACACATGCACATTTGTGGCCTGCTGGAGGTCATTTTGCAGGGCTCTGGCAGTGCTCCTGCTGCTCCTCCTTGCACAAAGGCAGAGGTAGCGGTCCTGCTGCTGGGTTGTTGCCCTCCTACGGCCTCCTCCACGTCTCCTGATGTACTGGCCTGTCTCCTGGTAGCGCCTCCATGCTCTGGACACTACGCTGACAGACACAGCAAACCTTCTTGCCACAGCTCGCATTGATGTGCCATCCTGGATGAGCTGTACTACCTGAGCCACTTGTGTGGGTTGTAGACTCCGTCTCATGCTACCACTAGAGTGAAAGCACCGCCAGCATTCAAAAGTGACCAAAACATCAGCCAGGAAGCATAGGAACTGAGAAGTGGTCTGTGATCTCCACCTGCAGAACCACTCCTTTATTGGGGGTGTCTTGCTTATTGCCTATAATTTCCACCTGTTGTCTATTCCATTTGCACAACAGCATGTGAAATGTATTGTCAATCAGTGTTGCTTCCTAAGTGGACAGTTTGATTTCACAGAAGTGTGATTGACTTGGAGTTACATTGTGTTGTTTAAGTGTTCCCTTTACTTTTTTTGAGCAGTATATTTTTGTTTGGTGTATTTCCAAATACATTCCAATATTCAACTACTTGTCTTTTCAGATAAATTATTTCTCAATTCCCAGGTCTGACGTGCACATATATACACACACACACACACACACACACACACACACACACACACACACACACACACACACACACACACACACACACACACACACACACACACACACACACACACACACACACACACACACACACACACACACACACACACACACACACACACACACGTTCGCCCTTCTCACACCCCTCACACACCCTCATTGGAGGCTCTTCCTGTGCCTCTGACCCCCTTCCAGCCCTCTCATCCTTCCAGCCCTCCCTCTCATCCTCTCATCCTTCCAGCCCTCCCTCTCATCCTCTCGTCCTCTCATCCTCTCATCCTTCCAGCCCTCCCTCTCATCCTTCCAGCCCTCCCTCTCATGCTCTCGTCCTCTCATCCTCTCATCCTTCCAGCCCTCCCTCTCATCCTCTCGTCCTCTCATCCTCTCATCCTTCCAGCCCTCCCTCTCATCCTCTCATCCTCTCATGCCTCTTCACAACCCTAACATCTCCCTAACTCTTCCCCTTCCTCCCGCATCTCCCATGGCAACTCGCTAATTAGTCCCTGCCACGGCAACAGAGGTGTTGTGGAGACAGTGGAGGGAGCGAGGAAGAAGGCCACCGAATGCCACTCCCCACGGCCACTAATAAAACGCCCGCCGGGGACATCCTGATCGATTGAGGCGCGCTTTGGGCTGACGTCCTGCGAGGTGTCGGAGATGAATGAGCCGCCTGCGAAGGAGAAGAAAGAGAAAATGAGGGGGGATTTTTTTTAAATCTTAGATCTCAGATTTGTGTGTTTGTCTGATGGAGTCAAACCCCGGCCAAGGCATTTCATTTGGAGATACTCACTAATTAGATACTTACTAGTTAGCTACTCACTAGTTAGCTACTCACTAGTTAGCTACTCACTAGTTAGCTACTCACTAGTTAGCTCAATATTGCTTCAGTAGCTTTGCTAGTTTCTAAGTCTTTGCCTCCTTATTTCATGTACTTACATAATGTAAGGAAGGCAGACGAAGGGATGGAGAGAGAGATGGAGAGAGGGATGGAGAGAGAGATGGAGAGGGATGGAGAGAGGGATGGAGAGAGAGATGGAGAGGGATGGAGAGAGAGAGATGGAGAGAGGGATGGAGAGAGAGGGTGAAAGGAACAAAGGAGAGAATAGAGAGAGAGGAGAGTTGGGGAAGAGAAAGACTGAAAGAGGGACACATAAGGAATAGAGATGGTGAGAGGGAGCCAGGGAAGGGGGATCATTAGGGCCTGTCGTCTGTGCTGTGTACTGTGTGTTAGCCACACTCACACGCACACGCACGCACACACACACACACAGTCACTGAGGTTGATAGCCAGGGCCTAATAAGATAGAGCCACGGTGGGAGCCTGGGAAACGGCCTGCTCTGTTTATGAAAATCCTGCCTTCACAGCAGAACCCCGGGTGACCCGGGTCATCGTCATGGTGAGGGTGTGAGTCATGAGTCAGACGCTTGCTCCGCCTCCTCACGCACACTGATCTGATTACTGACACAGCGTTAATGAAAGGGAGTCAACACACACACACACACACACACACACACACACACACACACACACACACACACACACACACACACACACACACACACACACACACACACATAAACATAAACTATTATTGACAAACATAAAAAAGCAAACATAAACAAATATGCGAATACTCCCACACAATTACACTGCAGGCACAAATTAACAGAAACATATGTACAGAGCCAATAAAGTGAAAACACAATTAACTAAAACGTCAACATGAAAACACTACAGTGGCAAAACTTAACACATACTGCACACACACACACACTTCAAACACACACACACTTTAAATGTTGTACCTCTCAAACCTCTCCATCCTAATGAATTGAATCCACGGTTAGAGAGGTAACATTTGAGATGGCACCTCTCTCCTCAGTGTTAACGTCAACAGCACGAAGCGTATACAGCCAGTCAAACAGTATGCCATGGCCAAAAGAAATCAGACAACAGGGTTTGAAGAGCTCCTGTTCAACACAATGTCTCTACTCCATCCGTCACAACACCCTGGGCTCTAAGTTAATACAGCTCTCCTGGCTGACCCTGTCACTGCCAAGGTAACGTTCATATCCCTACGCTACGCCAACTAGGGCCCTGTGGAGGAATATATGATTCTAAAGACTTGTGTGTTACTCCACTACAACTGTGCTGTGTAGAGTTAGATTGGCTTGGGTTTGATGGATGTTTGGGTATTGCTTGTGTTTACTCTGGGGATAAATCATGGCAAGCTGCATATTGTCTTCTTGGAAGGTGTTCTTGTGTTGTTCTCTTGTATCTTGTCTGCAGAAGTGTTGTGTGGCGAAGTGAGGTTAAGGGCACATTGAAGAACACTGTGCTGAGACAAAGTGGAGTCGCAATTCAAAGGCTCAAAATCAAATCAAATTGGATTTATCACATACACAAAGTTAGCAGATGTTAATGCGAGTGTAGTGACATTCTTGTGCTTTTAGTTCCAACAGTGCAGTAATATCAAACAAGTAATCTAACAATTCCCCAACAACTACCTAATACACACAAATCTAAATGGACAGAATAAGAATACGAATATGTACATATAAATACATGGATGAGCGATGGCCGAGTGGCATAGGCAAGAGTTGCATAGAAAAAGCCATATCTCAGACTGGCCAATAAAAATAAAATATTAAGTTGGGCAAAAGAACACAGCCACTGGACAGAGGAACTCTGCCTAGAAGGCCAGCATCCTGGAGTCGCCTCTTCACTGTTTACGTTGAGACTGGTGTTTTGTGGGTACTATTTAATGAAGCTGCCAGTTGAGGACTTGTGAGGTGTCTGTTTCTCAAACTAGACACTCTAATGTACTTGTCCTCTTGCTCTGTTGTGTACCGGGGCCTCTCACTCCTCTTTCTATCCTGGTTAGACACAGTTTGATCTGTTCTATGAAGGCAGTAGCACACAGCGTTATACGAGATCTTCAGCTTCTTGGCAATTTCTCGCATGGAAGATCCTACGTTCTCAGAACAAGAATAGACTGACGAGTTTCAGAATACATTTATTTGTTTCTGGCCATTTTGAGCCTGTAATCTAACCCACAAATGCTGATGCTCCACATACTCAACTCGTCTAAAGAAGTTGTATTGCTTCTTTAATCAGAACAACAGTTTTCAGCTGTGCTAACATAATTGCAAAAGGGTTTTCTAATGATAAATTAGGCTTTTAAAATGATAAACTTGGATTAGCTAACACAACGTGCCATTGGAACACAGGAGTGATGGATGCTGATAATGGGCCTCTGTATGCCTATGTAGATATTCCGTAAATCAGCCGTTTCCAGCTACAATAGTCATTTACAACATTAACAATGTCTACACTGTATTTCTGATCAATTTGATGTTATTTTAATGGACAGAAAATGTGCTTTTCTTCCAAAAACAAGGACATTTCTAAGTGACCCCAAACTTTTCAACAGTAGTGTGTTGGTGTTTATCCTACCTGTAATTTAAATTGATTTTTATTTGAATTTCATGTAATGGACATACACAAAATAGTCCAAATTGGTGAAGTAAAATGTAAAAAATTACTTGTTTCAAGAAATACAAAAAAATTTAAAACTGAAAGGTGGTGCGTGCAAATGTATTCACCCCCTTTGCTATGAAGCCCCGAAATAAGATCTGGTGCAACCAATTACCTTCAGAAGTCACATAATTAGTTAAATAAAGTCCACCTGTGTGCAATCTAATTGTCACATGATCTCAGTATATATACACCTGTTCTGTAAGGCCCAACTGTCTGCAACACCACTAAGCAAGGGGCACCACCAAGCAAGTGGCACAATGAAGACCAAGGAGCTCTCCAAACAGGTTAGGGACAAAGTTTTGGAGAAGTATAGATCAGGGTTGAGTTATAAAAAAAATATCAGAAACTTGGAACATCCCACGGAGCACCATTAAATCCATTATTAAAAAATGGAAAGAATATGGCACCACAACAAACCTTACAAGAGAGGGCCGCCCACCAAAACTCATGGACCAGGCAAGGACGGCATTAATCAGAGAGGCAACAAAGAGACCAAAGATAACCCTGATAGAGCTGCAAAGCTCCAAAGCGGAGATTGGAGTATCTGTCCATAGGACCACTTTAAGCCGTACACTCCACAGAGCTGGGCTTTACAGAAGAGTGTCCAGAGAAATAGCCATTGCTTAAAGAAAAAAATAAGCAAACACGGTTGGTGTTCACCAAAAGGCATGTGGGAGACTCCCCAAACATATGGAAGAAGGTACTCTGGTTAGATGAGACTAAAATGTAGCTTTTTGGCCATCAAGGAAAACGCTATGTCTGGTGCAAACCCAACACCTCTCATCACCCCGAGAACATCATCCCCACAGTGAAGCATGGTGGTGGCAGCATCATGCTGTGGTGATGTTTTTCATCAGCAGGGACTGGAAAATTGAAGGAATTATGGTCAGAATTGAAGGAATTATGGATGGCGCAAAATCCAGGGAAATTCTTGAGGAAACCTGTTTCAGTCTTCCAGAGATTTGAGACTTGGATGGAGGTTCACCTTCCATGTAAGGGAGTGCGTAACTGGCGGCAGGGAAGTCAGGCGCAGGAGAGCAAAACTTGGTAATCAGCGGAGCAGTTTTATTTATAAAAACACCGGTAAACAGAAGCACAAACAAATGGGTACAAAACCCATCGCGCACCAGAGAAAACGTGCACATGCACTTACAATAAACAATTCCGCACATCAACATGGGGGAACAGAGGGTTAAATACACAATATGTAATGAGGGAAATTGAGACCAGGTGTGTGAGAAGACAAGACAAAAGAAATGGAAAATGAACAGTGGATTGATGATGGCTAGAAGACCGGCGACGCCAGACATTTCTTGGAATGGCCTAGTCAAATCCCAGACCTCAATCCAATTGAGAATCTGTGGTGTGACTTAAAGATTGCTGTACACCAGCGGAACCCATCCAACTTGAATGAACTGGAGCAGTTTTGCCTTGAAGAATGGGCAAAAATCTCAGTGTCTAGATGTGCCAAGCTTATAGAGACATACCTCAAGAGACTTGCAGCTGTAATTGCTGCAAAAAGTGGCTCTACAAAGTATTGAATTTGGGGGGTGAATAGTTATGCACGCTCACGTTTCCTTTTTTTAAATGATTTCTTGTTTGTTTCACAAGAAAAAATATTTTGCATAGAGCACACACACGCAGAGTAGACACACACACACACACACACAGACAATTGTGTGTGCACACATGGGGTCAAGTGAGGGGAATCCCCGCAGACACACACTGACCTCAGCTTTTGAACTCTGCAGATAAACGATGGAAGAAAAACACAGGGAGGGAAGAAGAAAAATGTTCTCCCTCGCCATCCTCCCTCCCTCCCTCCCTGCCTTCCTCTCCCATAGCAGCTCATTTATCATAGCACCTCCGTGGTGTTTGGCTTCGGCACAAAGTTATTTGGAGCCTAAAAATATCAAATAAGCGCTACCTTTTTTAGCGGCAGGTGTCTCGGGCAGCAGAGAGACTGTAAACGTAACTGGCCAACAGGGTTAATTGTATTCATTTGTGTGGGTTTTAATGTCGGTTTGAAAATAAACACAGCAGCTATGTTTTTATTTAACCACCGTCTCCTCTTTCCTATGGCTCTGTTGAACCCAAATGCAGATTTGAGCTGTCAGGAGTGTTGACACTGTGTTTACACACTGAAATAACAAAAGGCAGAGAAATAAAGAGAAAGATAATTGCTTATTTTTTCAGGTTGAATGACCCCTTTTTAAGGCTTAATGGAAGACCAGGAGTAAGCACTCCTGTGGCATTGTGGGAGATGTGTTATTATGGGTTTTATTAGAGACGGGAAGACACAGAGCTGTGAAAAGCTTCTCTACTATAGTCGTCAGTCACCCTCCCTTTCTCCTCAGCCAGGTCACTCAAGATCCACTGAGAAATTAAACGTCCGTCCAGGTTAGCAGGACGTCAGGAGATTATGTCAGAACCGTCCACTACGGGGAAAGGTGAATGCTATTACCATCAAGTAAGCTTGGGTTTTGCTAGGGCGTTGTGGACAGGGATGGCCGATGGGTGGTGAAACACGATAATGGAGATAGCACTGTAGAGAAAGCAACAAGGGAACAGAAAGCACTATATCTCATCTATTGCCAGGGACAAGGTGCTTTTTGTATGATCATGAGATGCTGTGTTGCTTTGCTCTAGTTCCTCCCAACCAGCAGCCCTTATCATCCTCGTAAGAGCTAGGCCAAAAGTGTACACTATCAATCACCTTATGTCCGTACAGAACCTTTCATTGCACTCCCGCTGGTTGCGTGACGCACAGTCAAGATTATTATACCTAATGTACATTACATAATGCCTCTTCCTTGGCGTTATCTACATGTATTTCTTGAAAACAATCAATTGTAAGCAAAATGGACGATAAGTGTTCTTGCAAGGAAAGGTATGGTGGTGGGATTGGTCAATTGAGCTATTTTCTGTTCTCAGACCTTAGCGGGTGAAGAAAATAAACCTCTCTTTAGCCTCCCTTCAGGAGGCCGGGTTGTTGAACATGAAAACAGTCTGTTCCTCTCGTTTCACATATACCCAGTGTAGTGGTAGCACTACCCACCGCCTTGCTATCGTCCACGAGACAGGATGGATGCTTGATCAAAAGAAACCCTCAGGTCTGGGATTAATTATTTGTGTCAGTCTTCTCGCAGGAATATTAAATCGCTCCAATTAAGCCGTTTTTTCAAATTTCAATCTATCACCATTGTGTTCAGTACACCAGTCATGGGTGGCAGGTAGACTAACGGTTAGAGTGTTAGGCCAGTTACCGAAAGGAAGGTCGCAGGTTCTAATACCCAAGCTGACAAGGTGACATTTTTGGGGGTCGATTGGCATTGAGCAAGGCACTTAAGTCTAATATGCTCCAGGGTGCCGTACTACTATGGCTGACCCTGTAAAACAACACATTTCACTGCACCTATCCAGTAATGTTGACAGTAAAACAATAATAATAATAAAACATATTAGTTGGTGTATAGCTTCGGGAATTGAATCCACAGAAAAAAGGGTGCCTGACTGAACATGGTGTTTTTAGGCTGTGTCAATAAAAAGGTCCTGCAATCTATTGTACTGTGCACAATTTCCCATTCTGATTGCTGTTTCCAATGCTTTAGGAAATACAGTAAGAAGATTGGTTTGATTGGCAACTTTGTTTATGAAAAAGTTCACTCATTTGGCTGTACTGAGCAAAGTTTCCTATTCTGATTGGTGTCATGTAAGCCTTTGGAAATACAGTAAGATCTTTGAAAGACCCCAGAGCTCAAGATTTACTAATAATGAGGTCTCAAGAAGTTTGGATCTGTTTTGAGTTTGGCCAATGTGTCTATGTATGCGGATGACTCAACACTATACACGTCAGCTAGTGAGTGAAATCACTGCAACACTTAAACAGTTGAAGTTAGTTTCAGAATGGGTGGCAAGGAATAAGTTAGTCCTAAATGGTGCCGACTCACCTGGGGTGAGTCGGCACCAGGCTCACTCAGAGCCCCCTGTTGCTCAAATGTTATTGTTTATACATTTTCCTGAGTTTTCCCCGCATTCCCAGCATAAAGCGCTTACAGATTCAGGCACAGCTGGGAATTTTATTGACAGAGCATTTGCCCATAGTTTAGGGATCCCCATTGTTCCTGTGGATATGCCCTTCCTTGTGCACGCCCTAGATAGTCGACCATTAGCGTCAAGGCTAATTAGGGAGGCCACCGCTCCACTGGGCACGGTTACGCAGGAGGGTCAAAAGGAGAGAAATCGTTTTTTCCTTATTGATTCTCCTGCTTTTCCTGTGATGCTGGGCCTACCCTGGTCGGACTTTCATGACCCCACTATTTCATGGCAACAGAAGGCTCTCAAGGGGTGGTCACGAAAGTGCTCGGGGAGGTGTTTAGGGGTTTCCGTAGGTGCTACTATGGTGGAAAATCCAGACCAGGTCTCCACCGTGCGCATACCCTCTGAATATGCCGATTTGGCTCTCACCTTCTGTAAGAAGAAGGCGACTCAATTACCACCCCATTGACGGAGGGATTGTGCGATAAATCTCCTGGTAGACGCAACACTTCCCAGGAGTCACGTGTATCCCCTGTCACAGGTGGAGACGGCGGCTATGGAAACATATGTCTCCGAATCCCTGGGGCAGGGGTACATTCGGCCCTCCACTTCACCTGCCTCTTCGAGTTTATTTTTTGTGAAGAAGAAGGATGGAGGTCTGCGCCCGTGTATTGACTAATCACTGTGAGGTACAGCTACCCGCTGCCTCTCATTGCCAGTGCGATAGAGTCAATGCACGGGGCACGCTTCTTCACAAAATTGAATCTCAGGAGCGCTTACAACCTGGTGCATATCCGGGAGGGGGACGAGTTGAAGACGCCATTTAGTACCACCTCAGGGCACTATGAATACCTCATCATGCCGTACGGCACCTCCATCAGTCTTCCAGGCATTTGTAGACAAGATTTTTCGGGACCTGCAGGGTGTAGTGGTGTATATCGACAACATTCTGATATACTCCGCTACACGCGCCGAGCATCTGTCCCTGGTGCGCAGGGTGCTTTGTCGACTGTTGGAGCATGACCTGTACGTCAAGGCTGAGAAATGCCTGTTCTTCCAACAGTCCGTCTCCTTCCTAGGGTACCGCATTTCCACGTCAGGGGTGGAGATGGAGAGTGACCGCAGTTCAGCCGTGCGTAAATGGCCGTCTCCCACCACAGTAAAAGAAGTGCAGCGGTTTCTAGGGTTTGCCAACTACTACCGGAGGTTTATCTGGGGCTTTGGTCAGGTAGCTGCTCCCATTACCTCACTGCTGAAGGGGGGACCGGTGCGACTACAGTGGTCGGCTGAGGCGGACAGGGCTTTTGGTCACCTGAAGGCTCTGTTTACTTCGGCTCCCGTGCTGGCTCATCCGGATCCCTCTTTGGCGTTCATAGTGGAGGTGGACGCGTCTGAGGCTGGGATAGGAGCCGTGCTCTCTCAGCGCTCGGGTACCTCATCAAAGCTCCGAGCCTGTGCTTTCTTTTTGAAGAAGCTCAGCCCGGCGGGCGAAACTATGATGTGGGGGACCGGGAGCTGTTGGCTGTTGTCAAGGCTCTGAAGGCGTGGAGACATTGGCTTGAGGGGGCTAAACACCTTTTCTCATCTGGACTGACCACCGCAATCTGGAGTACATCCGGGCAGCGAGGAGACTGAACCCTCGCCAGGCAAGGTGGGCCATGTTCTTTACCCGTTTTGTTTTCACCCTGTCCTACAGACCAGGTTCCCAGAATGCTAAGGCAGACGCACTGTCCCGGATGTATGACACAGAGGAGCGGTCCATGGGTCACACTCCAATACTTCCGGCCTCTTGCCTGGTGGCACCGGTGGTGTGGTAATTGGACGCAGACGTAGAGCGGGCGTTACGTACAGATCCCACTCCTCCCCAGTGTCCCGCTGAGCATCTGTATGTTCCGTCTGCTGACCGCGACCGTTTGATCTATTGGGCCCACACGTCACCCTCCTCTGGTCTTCCTGGCATCGGTCGGACGATGCGTTGTCTTAGTGGGTAGTACTGGTGGTCCACCTTGGCCAAGGACGTGAGGGTTTATGTTTCCTCCTGCTCGGTATGCGCCCAGTGCAAGGACCCTAGGCACTTGCCCAGAGGGAAGTTACAGCCCTTACCCGTTCGACAACGGCCGTGGGCTTTCACCCTGAGAGTAATGGGCAGGTGGAGAGAGTAAACCAGGACGTGGGTAGGTTTCTGCAATCTTATTGCCAGGACCAGCCGGGGGAGTGGGCGGCGTTCATCCCCTGGGCAGAGATGGCCCAAAACTCGCTCCGCCACTCCTCCACTAACCTCTCTCCCTTCCAGTGCATAGTGGGGTATCAGCCATTTCTGGCACCTTGGCATCAGAGCCAGATCGAGGCACCTGCGGTGGACGAATGGTTTAAGTGCTCGGAGGAGACCTGGGACACCGCTCATGTGCACCTGCAATGGGCCGTGAGGCGTCAGAAGGCGAGCGCCGATCGCCACCACAGTGAGGCCCCGGTGTTCGCACCGGGGGACCGGGTCTGGCTCTTGACCTGAAACCTGCCCCTCCGCCTGCCCTGCCGGAAGCTGGGCCCGCAGTTTGGGGGGGCCATTCAAAGTCCTGAGGAGACTGAACGAGGTTTGCTACAGGTTACAGCTTCCCCAGATTACCGTATTAACCCCTAGTTCCATGTGTCTCTCCTCAGGCCGGTGGTGGCTGGTCCACTCCAGGAGTCTGAGGTGCGGGAGGTTCCTTCATCCCCTCTGGACATCGAGGGGGCTCCGGCGTATGCTGTCCGAGCCATACTAGACTCGAGGCATCAGGCGAGGGGCCTTCAGTACCTCGTGGAGTAGGAAGGGTACGGTCCGGATGAGAGATGCTGGGTGCCGGTGGAGGACGTTTTGGACCTTTCGTTGCTGTGGGAGTTCCGCTGTCTCCATCTGGATCGCCCTGTGCCTCGTCGCGTCGGGGGTGGGGGTACTCTCACGATATCACTCTCGGTCCCTCTCCTTGTTCGGGCGGCGTTCGGCGGTCGACGTCACCGGCCTTCTATCCATCGCCGATCCACTTTTCATTTTCCATTTGTTTTGTCTTTGTTTTACACACCTGGTTTCAATTCCCCAATTACATGTTCATTATTTTACCCTCTGTTTTCCCCATGGTTGTTGTGCATGTTTGTTTTATGTATTTCGGTCCGTGTGTGTGGGCTTGGTAATTCTACATGTACTTGGTAATTTTGAGTAAAGTTACTTTAATTACTCATCTCTGCTGTCCTGCGCCTGACTCCTCTGCACCAGCTACACCCAGACCTTTACAACTATTCTGCCTTCTTAACAGCACTATCAACAAGGCAGGTCCTACAGGCTCTAGTTTTGTCGCACCTGGACTGCTGTTCAGTCCTGTGATCAGATGCCACAAAGAGGGACTTAGTAAAATTGCATTTGGCTCAGAACAGGGCAGCACGGCTGGCCCTTGGATGTACACAGAGAGCTAACATTAATAATATGCAAGCCAATATCTCCTGCCTCAAAGTGGAGGAGAGATTGACTTTGTCACTACTTGTATTTATGAGAGGTATTGTTGAATGTACCGAGCTGTCTGTTTGAAGTAATAGCATACAGCTCGGACACCCGTACATACCCCACAAGACATGCCACCAGAGGTCTCTTCACAGTCCCCAAGTCCAGAACAGACTATGGGAGGCACACAGTACTACATAGAGCCATGACTACATGGAACTCTATTCCACATCAAGTAACTGATGCAAACAGTAGAATCAGATTGAAAAACCAGATAAAAAAATACACCTTATGCAGCAGCGGAGACTGTGAAGAGACACACACACACAGGCACAGACACATGCATACACACACATGATAACACAAGCACTATACACACACATGAAAACATACGCACTATACACACATGATAACATACGCACTATACACACATATGATAACATACGCACTATACACACACGTACACATGGATTTTGTGTTGTAGATATGTGGTAGTAGAGTAGGGGCCTGCTGCCAATGGGGATCCAAATCTAATAAGCATTTTGATTAATCAAATTTTATTTAGGCCAGCACACAAGTAGCCCACCAGAGCCCAAGAATGGTGTCCGTTTAGTTGAATCTCCAGTTGTTTGTGGAAGGAAATGAACAGTTACTCCTGGTACTTTTCATCTCTTGCAGGAAAAGCTAATCACAAACTGTACAGTTTGTACCAGACTACAAAAATATTTACAGAGCAGTATGATTCGGTTTCCATGGCTTTTGGGCTTTTACAAACTACCCACAATTCTCCAGTGGTTTCTGACAAGAGACGCCACTGAAATGCTCCGTAAGCCCACCACGGATTTGGACATTTCAGGCAGCTTTCATAAACAACTAATTATTATATGGGGATGAATAATATCATAACATTACTGTTTGCTCATCCCCTTTAATCTTGACGACTAAGATTTTGTTTGCGTTTCGTAATCTGTCGACAACACCATCAACGAGACCATTAGCTTTCATTCAACTGTCATTTGGATTCAAATAGCCTGGAATGAGCATTGCAACTTATCCCAGGTTGTCAGAAAAAAATAACTGTTGATTTTAATTAGCTTAATAAAAGCTTGAAGTATTATCAGACTATATTTAGAAATGTGAGAAATGTGATTAACTAGTGCTCTCTGGAGTGTTTCAGATTGTGTTTTGTCTGATTTGATGTTGATCGGTCCTCTTCCGTCACGCGGCATCATTGAAAAGTATTTTCATGAATGTGCTCACACAGGCTCATGGACCTGGAATAACTCATGAATATTTGTGAGACATACAAAAAAAAGGGGTTGGCATGGTTACATACAAAAACCCACACGTGGTTTCTCATAGTGTGTCATAGCTCTGAAACACACACACACACACATTCAGAAATACATGTACAGAAACTAAAGTATGCATGCATGCACACGCACGCAAGCACGCACACACGCACACACACTCGGCAGTGTCCTCGGTCGAAATAGAGTGGACAGGAGGTGTGTGATGATGTATGTTCTTCTTTTTGCTCCTCTAGAAGACCTGTCTGCAGAGTGGACAGAAGGACAGAGGAGGGCACCGGTCAACTGAGACTTTACTTTTTATTGTGTTGTCAGTTCACATCCTACCTCCTACCCCTGTCTCACTCTGTGGTTCGAGCCGCTGGAGGACTTGGGGCCGCTTCCTCCCTTCCCATCTGCCCCGGCCCCGCCCTGACGTCCCCAGGCGGCGGGCTCTGACAGGCGGCGTTGCCGTGGTGATGGATGACTCTGCTCTGAGTTTTCATTGTCAGAGTGTTGCTCGGTTGCTACCTGCCCTGTACAGTGTGTCCCTGTCTGAGAATCACAGTCAGGTCAGCTCTCCTCTCTCCTCTCTCCTCTCTCCTATTCTCCTCTATTCTCCTCTATTCTCCTTTATTCTTATCTATTCTCCTTTATTCTCCTTTATTCTTATCTATTCTTATCTATTCTTATCTATTCTTATCTATTCTCATCTATTCTCATCTATTCTTATCTATTCTCCTTATCTATTCTCCTTTATTCTCCTTTATTCTCCTCTATTCTCTATTCTCCTTTCATCTATTCTCCTCTATTCTCTTCTATTCTCCTCTATCCTCTATTCTCCTTTCATCTATTCTCCTCTATTCTCCTTTACTCTCCTCTATTCTCCTCTATTCTCCTCTATTCTCCTTTACTTTCATCTATTATCATCTATTCTCCTTTACTCTCATCTATTCTCATCTATTCTCATCTATTCACATCTATTCTCCTCTATTATCCTCTATTATCCTCTATTATCCTCTATTCTTTCATCTATTCTCATCTATTCTCTATTATCCTCTATTCTCCTTTCATCTATTCTCATCTATTCTCCTTTATTCTCATCTATTCTCCTCTCCTTTCTCTATTCTCCTCTCCCCTCTCCTTTCTCTATTCTCCTTTCATCTATTCTCCTCTATTCTCCTCTATTCTCTATTCTCCTTTCATCTATTCTCCTCTATTCTCCTTTCATCTATTCTCCTCTATCCTCTATTCTCCTTTCATCTATTCTCCTCTATTCTCCTTTACTCTCATCTATTCTCCTCTATTCTCATCTATTCTCCTTTATTCTCATCTATTCTCCTCTACTTTCATCTATTCTCATCTATTCTCCTCTATTATCCTCTATTCTTTCATCTATTCTCCTTTATTCTCATCTATTCTCTATTATCCTTTCATCTATTCTCCTTTAATCTCATCTATTCTCTATTATCCTTTCATCTATTCTCATCTATTCTCCTTTATTCTCATCTATTCTCCCCTCTCCTTTCATCTATTCTCCTCTATTCTCCTCTATTCTCCTCTATTCTCTATTCTCCTTTCATCTATTCTCTTCTATTCTCTTCTATTCTCCTTTCATCTATTCTCCTCTATCCTCTATTCTCCTTTCATCTATTCTCCTCTATTCTCCTCTATTCCCATCTATTCTCCTCTATTCTCATCTATTCTCCTTTCATCTATTCTCATCTATTCTCCTTTATTCTCATCTATTCTCTATTCTCCTTTCATCTATTCTCCTTTATTCTCATCTATTCTCCCCTCTCCTTTCTCTATTCCCCTCTCCCCTCTCCATTCTCCTTTCATCTATTCTCCTCTATTCTATTCTCCTCTATTCTCCTTTATTCTTATCTATTCTCCTCTATTATCCTTATCTATTCTCCTCTATTCTCCTCTATTCTCCTTTACTTTCATCTATTCTCATCTATTCTCCTCTATTCTCCTTTACTCTGATCTATTCTCCTTTATTCTCATCTATTCTCCTCTATTCTCCTCTATTATCCTCCATTCTTTCATCTATTCTCCTTTATTCTCATCTATTCTCTATTATCCTCTATTCTCCTTTCATCTATTCTCATCTATTCTCCTTTATTCTCATTTATTCTCCTCTATTCTCCTTTCATCTATTCTCATCTATTCTCCTTTATTCTCATTTATTCTCCTCTATTCTCCTTTCTCTATTCTATTATCTATTATCCTCTATTCTCCTTTCATCTATTCTCCTCTATTCTACTTTCCTCTATTCTCCTTTCATCTATTCTCATCTATTCTCCTTTATTCTCATCTATTCTCTATTATCCTCTATTCTCCTTTCATCTATTCTCATCTATTCTCCTTTATTCTCATCTATTCTCTATTATCCTCTATTCTCCTTTCATCTATTCTCGTCTATTCTCCTTTATTCTCATCTATTCTCCCCTCTCCTTTCTCTATTCTCCTCTCCTTTCTCTATTCTCCTTTCATCTACTCTCCTCTATTCTCCTTTATTCTTATCTATTCTCCTTATCTATTCTCCTTATCTATTCTCCTCTATTCTCCTCTATTCTATTCTCTTCTATTCTTCTATTCTCCTTTCATCTATTCTCCTCTATTCTCCTCTGTCCTCTATTCTCCTCTATTCTCCTCTATTCTCCTTTATTCTCATCTATTCTTATCTATTCTCCTCTCCCCTCTCCTTTCTCTATTCTCCTTTCCTCTCTCCTTCCCCTGTAAAACTGTCTTCTTCCTTTATTTAGTGAGCCCCACTTTATACGGAGCAGAGCACCTTGTGGAAATTTAAAGAACAGAAAGAATCTACAGAGCAACAAGACATCCTAGCATTTTGACTGTAAAGCAATCAAGTAAAACAGGTCCACATCTCTAAGGCACTGATCCAATTTGTGTTCTTTATTGTCACGTACAGTAAGTAGTCTGATTTATATTTAGTGTGAACCCAAGGGTCTCATTGTTACATGCGTAATTAACATGTATGTACAATAGGTCTCGTACCGCATCTCGTCATCACGAAAAATGATAGTGATACATGTATTCACAACAAGCTCAGGAGTCACACTCTGACCATCAACGAGGCACGGAGGACTGTTATGTCATCAGCCAGTAGTCTGGAATATATCAGCCTTTAACGAGAGGACACCAGACGGTAGCTGTATGCTAACAGGCGCTAGTTAGTATTTTCGAATGAGCGTTTTGTCGTTTCACACCCATCTTCAACGACTTCTTTCAGGAAGCATTTTACTTACTGTACACATTGAGACAAAACAGTGACGTGTTTTGAAAAATAAGTGTAAGGAAGGGATTGAATCCATCTGTTGACCTTCTACCGGCTATGTTACTGCGTTCACTGAGATGGCATTCACGTAAACGCTGCAGATGTCGGAAATTACCTTTGAATGTCAAGCTTGCTACAATGTGGCCTGGAATTGAATCCAGGCCCAAGTCTCCCGCTAGTTCACATCAGTAGCTCTTGACTGAGATATGTGTCTACCTTAGTTGAACGCACTGACTGTAAGTCGCTCTGAATAAGAGCGCCTGCTAAATGTACAACATTTAAAAAAATATATACAATGATTTTCTTTTCCGTGCAGTGCTATTACATTTCAACACAAACTGCTGTCTTTGAAGAGTACATCGAACTTGTAAATCATACGAGCAATGTTTTTTTACAAAAAAGATGAAGTCAAAATTCTGCAGAGGAGGGAGCTGAGAGAATTGGAACTGTAACCATTAGAATGTATTCAGTCCATTCCATCATCAGCCTTCAGACACATATTTAGCCACAACTGTTTTGGTGTCATGAGGAAGTGTTGAAGAAATAGCTTTCATTACATTCTATCATTTGGAAACATAAAATGGTTCTTGAAATTCATTCCAAGTGTCCCGGTGCCGACAATCTAATCATAATAGAGCCCTTACTTGCTCAGACTTTGCTGATAGCCACTTTATTGACGAAATGTGTACTTACTATGACTGAGATATGTGGTTGTCCCACCTACAGCATCTTAAGATGAATGCACTAACTGTAAGTCGCTCTGGATAAGTCGCTCTGGAGAATGTAAATAGGTACCAGATTATTTTCAGAGAAATAAGACAGGATTTCTCCCTGCTTAAGTGTTGATCAAAGAGGAAGTTATTGAATGTGTGTGGATGTGTGCGTGTGAGTGTGTGTGCACGTGTGTGTGTGTTGATGATAAAGTATGAAGACGACATTCTGATACCATCCTACCGTATGGGGGTTAACGTAATCAACACGAGCTGGGATCCCCTAAGCCACTGTACTCTATGTCTCATTATTTCTACACACAAAACCACAGCATATCAGTTGCTACGGCAACTTCTGCTGAGTGTAAGACTGTCCGACAATGGACACCATAATGTACAGTAAATCTCTACCTGCGGCTACGGTTTGAGACGCGACTACATACATTCCCAAGGCTTGGCATGTAAAGTAGTGAGTGAGAAAAGATTACACACGCCTGATAAAAGGACTCAGTCTCTTACTCAGCCATTTCTTATGTCATACACTGTTTTTCATGGATGTTGGCTAGGAGATAAGACTACTCAATTGCTTGTTGAAAACTATAGTATGGAGGACTATGATATTCTTCAGAAGAGGTGTAACCTTGATACGGTAGAGAAGGGAGAGAGAGAGAAAGGGGGAGAGAGAGACTTGTTTTTGCACGGACATTTCCATGGAGGACTGACCATTTTGAAGTTGTCAACTGGGTGGATCACACAATTCCATCCATGTTATCAATAGGGATCAGCTAATGAATTATACTTGTGTGCAAACATTCTATAACTGCAGGTGGCAGTACATCGCCAACCTTGGCTTTAAACCTGTTCAAACAACACTCTAGGTGGCACCGTTTTAAGTTGTTTACCAACTCATAAATGTAGTAGCAGAAGAAAATGGACTTCTTCAAAATGGAGATGGCCTCAATGGTGCTGGACATACGCTTACAGATGCCATAATGTGACAGATACAAAGATATGTTGTCGAACTAAGTCTATGAGACAGCGATAGAGAAAGAAAAAATATATATATACATTTGAAGTCGGAAATTTACATACACTTAGAGAGCCAATGGAAGCCTTAGAAAGTGTCACGTAACAGCACAGATACTGTAATTTTGATAGAGATTCAACAGAAGGACCACAAATTGTCAGACAGGGCACTTCCTGCTTGTAATCTTCTCAGGTTTTTGCCTGCCATATGAGTTCTGTTATACTCACAGACACCATTCAAACAGTTTTAGAAACTTTAGGGTGTTTTCTATCCAAATCTACTATTATATATTAAGCATATTCTCGTTTCTGGGCAAGAGTAGTAACCAGTTTAAATCGGGTACGTTTTTCATCCGGCCGTGAAAATACTGTCCCCTATCCTAGACAGGTTAAGGACAAGAAAGTCAAGGTATTGGAGTGGCCATCACAAAGCCCTGACCTCAATCCTATAGAAAATGTGTGGGCAGAACTGAAAAAGTGTGTGCGAGCAAGGAGGCCTACAAACCTGACTCAGTTACACCAGCTCTGTCAGGAGGAATGGGCCGAAATTCACCCAACTTATTGTGGGAAGCTTGTGGAAGGCTACCCGAAACATTTGACCCAAGTTAAACAATTTAAAGGCAATGCTACCAAATACTAATTGAGTGTATGTAAACTTCTGACCCACTGGGAATGTGATGAAAGAAATAACAGCTGAAAGAAATAACAGCTGAAATAAATCATATAGAGACAGACAGCGATATAACTACATATAGAGAAAAACAGAGATATAACTTCGTATAGAGACAGACAGAGATTTAACTACATACAGAGACAGACATAGATATAACTACATATAGAGACAGAGATATAACTACATATAGATACAGAGATATAACTACATATAGAGACAGAGATATAACTACATATAGAGACAGAGATATAACTACATATAGAGACAGAGATATAACTACATATAGAGACAGAGATATAACTACATATAGATACAGAGATATAACTACATATAGAGACAGACATAAATATAACTACATATAGAGACAGACATAAATATAACTACATATAGATACAGAGATATAACTACATATAGATACAGAGATATAACTACATATAGAGACAGAGATATAACTACATATAGAGACAGATATAACTACATATAGAGACAGACAGAGATGTAACTACATATAGAGACAGACAGAGATATAACTACATATAGAGACAGAGATATAACTACATATAGAGACAGACAGAGATATAACTACATATAGAGACAGACAGAGATATAACTACATATAGAGACAGACAGAGATATAACTACATATAGAGACAGACAGAGATATAACTACATATAGAGACAGACAGCGATATAACTACATATAGAGACAGACAGCGATATAACTACATATAGAGAAAAACAGAGATATAACTTCGTATAGGGACAGACAGAGATTTAACTACATACAGAGACAGACATAGATATAACTACATATAGAGACAGAGATATAACTACATATAGATACAGAGATATAACTACATATAGAGACAGAGATATAACTACATATAGAGACAGAGATATAACTACATATAGAGACAGAGATATAACTACATATAGAGACAGAGATATAACTACATATAGATACAGAGATATAACTACATATAGAGACAGACATAAATATAACTACATATAGAGACAGACATAAATATAACTACATATAGATACAGAGATATAACTACATATAGAGACAGAGATATAACTACATATAGAGACAGAGATATAACTACATATAGAGACAGAGATATAACTACATATAGAGACAGACATAAATATAACTACATATAGAGACAGAGATATAACTACATATAGATACAGAGATATAACTACATATAGAGACAGAGATATAACTACATATAGAGACAGAGATATAACTACATATAGAGACAGAGATATAACTACATATAGATACAGAGATATAACTACATATAGAGACAGACATAAATATAACTACATATAGAGACAGACATAAATATAACTACATATAGATACAGAGATATAACTACATATAGAGACAGAGATATAACTACATATAGAGACAGAGATATAACTACATATAGAGACAGAGATATAACTACATATAGAGACAGACATAAATATAACTACATATAGAGACAGAGATATAACTACATATAGAGAAAAACAGAGATATAACTTTGTATAGAGAGAGATATAACTACATATAGAAACTGACAGAACAGTAGCTAGATTTACATTTTAGTAGACACTCTTATCCAGAGCGACTTACATTGTATGAAATGTATGCATTCACTATTTATTTTTCATTTTTTGTACTGGCCCCCCGTGGGAATTGAACCCACAACCCTGGTGTTACAAACACCATGCTCTACCGACTGAGCCAGCTATATAGAGACAGAACAGTAGCCTAGATATATAGAGACAGACAGAACAGTAGCTAGATATATATAGACAGACAGAACAGTAGCTAGATATATATAGACAGACAGAACAGTAGCTAGATATATATAGACAGACAGAACAGTAGCTAGATATAGAGACAGACAGAACAGTAGCTAGATATATAGAGACAGACAGAACAGTAGCTAGATATATATATAGACAGACAGAACAGTAGCTAGATATATATAGACAGACAGAACAGTAGCTAGATATATAGAGACAGACAGAACAGTAGCTAGATATATAGAGACAGACAGAACAGTAGCTAGATATATATAGACAGACAGAACAGTAGCTAGATATATAGAGACAGACAGAACAGTAGCTAGACATATAGAGACAGACAGAACAGTAGCTAGATATATAGAGACAGACAGAACAGTAGCTAGATATATATAGACAGACAGAACAGTAGCTAGATATAGAGACAGACAGAACAGTAGCTAGATATATAGAGACAGACAGAACAGTATCTAGAAACAGTGCCTTGCGAAAGTATTCAGCCCCCTTGAACTTTTCGACCTTTTGCCACATTTTAGGCTTCAAACATAAAGATATAAAACTGTAATTTTTTGTGAAGAATCAACAACAAGTGGGACACAATCATGAAGTGAAACGAAATTTATTGGATATAGAGACAGACAGAACAGTATCTATATATATATAGAGACAGACAGTATTGTAACGGCTGTCTTCTGAAATGAACCAAGGCGCAGCAGGTATGTGAATACTCATTTTTAATTAACCAACAAAAGGAGTAAAGCATCCACAGAAAACAATAAACAATGACAGTGCAACAGTTTTGCATGCTATCCTAACGCAGTGCAAAAACAACCACCCACAAACCCCAGTGACAAACAACTCCTACATATATGACTCCCAATCAGGAACAACGATTCCCAGCTGTTCCTGATCAGGAGTCACAAGACACACACAAGACTGCCACGTCCTGACCCCCAAACCACTACACCAGCTCCATCTGCTGGTCAGGACGTGATAAGTATCTATATATATATGGACAGACAGAACAGTATCTAGATCTATAGAGACAGACAGAACAGTAGCTAGATATATAGAGACAGACAGAACAGTAGCTAGATATATAGAGACAGACAGAACAGTAGCCTAGATATAGAGAGACAGACAGAACAGTAGCTAGATGTATAGAGACAGACAGAACAGTAGACTAGATATATATAGACAGACAGAACAGTAGCTAGATCTATATAGACAGACAGAACAGTATCTAGATCTATAGAGACAGACAGAACAGTAGCTAGATATATATAGACAGACTGAACAGTATCTAGATCTATAGAGTGACAGAACAGTAGCTAGATATATATAGACAGACAGAACAGTAGCCTAGATAAATAGAGACAGACAGAACAGTAGCCTAGATATATAGACAGACAGAACAGTAGCCTAGATATAGAGAGACAGACAGAACAGTAGCCTAGATATATATAGACAGACAGAACAGTAGCCTAGATATATAGAGACAGACAGAACAGTATCTAGATATATATAGACAGACAGAACAGTAGCTAGATATATATAGACAGACAGAACAGTAGCCTAGATACTGTATATAGTGACAGACAGAACAGTAGCCTAGATACGGTATATAGTGACAGACAGAACAGTAGCCTAGATACTGTATATAGTGACAGACAGAACAGCAGCCTAGATACTGTATATAGTGACAGACAGAACAGTAGCCTAGATACTGTATATAGTGACAGACAGAACAGTAGCCTAGATACTGTATATAGTGACAGACAGAACAGTAGCCTAGATATATATAGACAGACAGAACAGTAGCCTAGATATATAGAGACAGACAGAACAGTATCTAGATATATATAGACAGACAGAACAGTAGCTAGATATATATAGACAGACAGAACAGTAGCCTAGATACTGTATATAGTGACAGACAGAACAGTAGCCTAGATACTGTATATAGTGACAGACAGAACAGTAGCCTAGATACTGTATATAGTGACAGAACAGTAGCCTAGATACTGTATATAGTGACAGACAGAACAGTAGCCTAGATACTGTATATAGTGACAGACAGAACAGTAGCCTAGATACTGTATATAGTGACAGACAGAACAGTAGCCTAGATACTGTATATAGTGAAAGACAGAACAGTAGCCTAGATACTGTATATAGTGACAGACAGAACAGTAGCCTAGATATATAGAGACAGACAGAACATTAGCCTAGATATATAGACAGACAGAACAGTAGCCTAGATACTGTATATAGTGACAGACAGAACAGTAACCTAGATATATAGAGACAGACAGAACAGTAGCCTAGATACTGTATATAGTGACAGACAGAACTGTAGCCTAGATATATAGTGACAGACAGAACAGTAGCCTAGATACTGTATATAGTGACAGACAGAACAGTAGCCTAGATATATAGTGACAGACAGAACAGTAGCCTAGATACTGTATATAGTGACAGACAGAACAGTAGCCTAGATACTGTATATAGTGACAGACAGTACAGTAGCTTAGATACTGTATATAGTGACAGACAGAACAGTAGCCTAGATATATAGAGACAGACAGAACAGTATCTAGATATATAGAGACAGACAGAACAGTATCTAGATATATAGAGACAGACAGAACTGTAGCTAGATATATAGAGACAGACAGAACTGTAGCTAGATATATATAGACAGACAGAACAGTAGCTAGATATATAGAGACAGACAGAACATTAGCCTAGATATATAGACAGACAGAACAGTAGCCTAGATACTGTATATAGTGACAGACAGAACATTAGCCTAGATATATAGACAGACAGAACAGTAGCCTAGATACTGTATATAGTGACAGACAGAACAGTAGCCTAGATAATGTATATAATGACAGACAGAACAGTAGCCTAGATATATAGAGACAGACAGAACAGTAGCTAGATATATATAGACAGACAGAACAGTAGCCTAGATACTGTATATAGTGACAGACAGAACAGTAGCCTAGATACTGTATATAGTGACAGACAGAACAGTAGCCTAGATACTGTATATAGTGACAGACAGAACAGTAGCCTAGATACTGTATATAGTGACAGACAGAACAGTAGCCTAGATAATGTATTTAGTGACAGACAGAACAGTAGCCTAGATACTGTATATAGTGACAGACAGAACAGTAGCCTAGATACTGTATATAGTGACAGACAGAACAGTAGCCTAGATATATAGAGACAGACAGAACAGTAGCCTAGATAATGTATTTAGTGACAGACACTGAGCTAAGGGTCCTGTATCTATTGTCAGAACAGTGAAGAACACCTCCATCCAGCCTTAACATGGGGTCATATTTGTATGTGTGTGTGTGTGGCATGTGTGTGAATACGTCCGTCTGTTTGTGCGTGTGTGCATGTGTATATGCCTGTGTGCGTGTGTGCGTGTGTGGGTGGGTGTGTGTGCGTGTGCATATGTTTGTATATGAGTGTGCGTGTGTGTGTGTGCGTGTGTGTGCGTGTGTGTGCGTGTGTGCGCGTGTGTGCGCGTGTGTGTGTGCTTGCGTGGGTGCTTGCGTGGGTGTGTGTGAGTGTGTGTGTGTGTGTGTGTGTTTTTTTTTTTATGTGCTTGGGTGTATGTGTGCGTTTGTATGTGCGTGCGTGGGTGTGCGTGTGTGTGTGCTTGTGTATGAGTGTTAGTGGGTGTGTGAGTCTGTGTGTGTGTGTGTGTGTGTATGAGTGTTAGTGGGTGTGTGAGTGTGTGTGTGTGTGTGTGTGTGTGTGTGTGTGTGTGTGTGTGTGTGTGTGTGTGTGTGTGTGTGTGTGTGTGTGTGTGTGTGTGCGTGTGTGTGTATGTGTGTGAGTGTGTGTGTGTGGTGACCTAAAGTGGGCATTACTGTGTGTTCTGCTATGCTGCTCTATCATGTCTGTGTGGTACAGCTGGATCTGATGGCTCACATTCACACATGGAGCAGAACTACTACTGTGAAGGCTGAGCACAACTGACAGCCATGCAACAGGGTCAAACACCTTGTGTGTGTGTGTGGGGGGGGGGGGGGGGGGGTTAAGGTTATATTTAGTGCTACGGTTAGGGTTAGGTTTTGGGTAAGGGTACGGCTTAGCGTTAGGTTTTAGCGGTTAGGGAAAATAGGATTTAGAATGGGACTGAATTGTGTGTCCCCACAAGGTTAGCTGTACAATACTGTTTGTGTGTGTGTGTGTGTGTGTGTGTGTGTGTGTGTGTGTGTGTGTGTGTGTGTGTGTGTGTGTGTGTGTGTGTGTGTGTGTGTGTGTGTGTGTGCGCGTGTGTGTGTGTGTGTGTGTGTGTGTGTGTGTGTGTGTGTGTGTGTGTGTGTGTGTGTGTGTGTGTGTGTGTGCACTATCGTAGCCTCTTGACCAAAAGCTATTTGTCAAACCTGGCACATCAACTGACATCTCTGCTTGAGTCAACGCATTCCCTCTGCCGGGCACATTCTACAATCTAAAAAGACTCAGCATTGCAAGAGAAATAGAACAACACCTCATCTAATCTCAGGGACCCTTGTCTCCATCGAGTAAATTCCACAACAGACAGGAGATAGAGGGGGCTTCAAATCCCAATCAATCTGGAGAAGAAGTAGACTTGACAAAACAACACGTTCAGAAAGAAAGGCCACGAGGACTGCATCAAGCTCTCGTCACACTTGCCGCTCTCATTGCTCTTGATGCCCTCATTCGCCTTTACAAAGTTAGGTTTCACAGAGGAGAGGATAGGGGGAGGAAGGGAGGAGAGGGGAGGAGGGAACTTGCTGAAAAGTGTCGCCAGCTGTTCCTGTCTATCTCACTTCCTGTTACACGGGGTAAGACTTCCTGTTACACGGGCTAATCCCACTCTGTTTGACTTTTAAAAAGTGGGGGATTAGCAAGTGATAAAAACTGACTGACCGTTTGGACTCTGAGGTCCTAATCTAGGTGAAGCTCTCTCTGTTAGCTTACTGCAACTGACCATGGGTTGTGGCTATGGTACACCTGCACCACGGTATATGTAGGTGTTCATGAGCATGTGTTGTCCATGTCTGTGTGGTGAATGTACACTTGAACAAAATCACACTAGGACAGAAATAAAGAGAAAGATGAAGGGGAAGAGATGCAGAGACACACACACACACACTCACACACACACACACACACACACATACACACACACACACACACACACACACACACACACACATAGCGTGAGAGATAATTTGACAAGGTAGAGATATTGTCCTACTGTAAAACACATTCCATCTTTCATGTGGAAGAGCCCATGCAGGGAGTAGCCCCTGGAGGAATACTGTATTAAGTAAGGAACTGGGCTTCGTCCCAAATGGAGCGCTATTCCTTATACAGTGCACTAGTTTTGACCAGAAGTCCTACGGGCCCTGGTCAAACTTAATCCACTAAATAGGGAATAGGGTGCCATTTGGGATTACAATCCTGCTATCTCTGCCCACTGTTTCTTATGAATCAGCTCTCAATTTATTCATGTGTTGACAGATGAAGAGAGGAAGAGAGGGTATGCTGTGTGAAAATCCCATGTATCACAGCGTGCTGATCCCTCCTGAGTAGTTAGATTAGGCCCTATTATGGAGACTAAAAGCAGGCCAGCAGGCCAGCAGGCCAGCAAGCCAGGAAGGCCCAATTGTCCCTGTAGTCCCTGTTGTCCCTGTAGTCCCTTTAGTTCCTGTAGTCCCAGTAGTCCCTGTAGTCCCTTTAGTTCCTGTAGTTCCTGTAGTCCCTGTAGTTCCTGTAGTCCCTTTAGTTCCTGTAGTTCCTGTAGTCCCTGTAGTCCCTTTAGTTCCTGTAGTTCCTGTAGTCCCTGTAGTTCCTGTAGTCCCTTTAGTTCCTGTAGTTCCTGTAGTCCCAGTAGTTCCTGTAGTCCCTGTAGTTCCTGTAGTTCCTATAGTTCCTGTAGTTCCTGTAGTCCCTGTAGTCCCTGTAGTCCCTGTAGTTCCTGTAGTTCCTGTAGTCCCTGTAGTCCCTGTAGTCCCTGTAGTCCATGTAGTCCATGTAGTCCCTTTAGTCCCTGTAGTTCCTGTAGTTCCTATAGTTCCTGTAGTTCCTGTAGTCCCTGTAGTCCCTTTAGTTCCTGTAGTCCCTGTAGTCCCTTTAGTTCCTGTAGTTCCTATAGTCCCTGTAGTCCCTTTAGTTCCTGTAGTCTCTGTAGTTCCTGTAGTCACTTTAGTCCCTGTAGTCCCTGTAGTTCCTGTAGTCCCTGTAGTCCCTTTAGTTCCTGTAGTCCCAGTAGTCCCTGTAGTCCCTTTACTTCCTGTAGTTCCTGTAGTCCCAGTAGTCCCTGTAGTTCCTGTAGTCCCTTTAGTTCCTGTAGTTTCTGTAGTCCCAGTAGTCCCTGTAGTTCCTGTAGTCCCTTTAGTTCCTGTAGTTCCTGTAGTCCCTGTAGTCCCTTTAGTTCCTGTAGTCCCTGTAGTCCCTGTAGTCTCTTTAGTTCCTGTAGTTCCTATAGTTCAGGTAGTTCCTGTAGTCCCAGTAGTCCCTGTAGTCCCTTTAGTTCCTGTACCTCCTATAGGTCAGGTAGTTCCTGTAGTCCCTTTAGTTCCTGTAGTCCCTGTAGTTCCTGTAGACACTTTAGTCCATGTAGTCCCTGTAGTTCCTGTAGTCCCTGTAGTCCCTTTAGTTCCTGTAGTCCCAGTAGTCCCTGTAGTCCCTTTAGTTCCTGTAGTTCTTGTAGTCACAGTAGTCCCTGTAGTTCCTGTAGTCCCTTTAGTTCCTGTAGTTTCTGTAGTCCCAGTAGTCCCTGTAGTTCCTGTAGTCTCTTTAGTTCCTGTAGTTCCTGTAGTCCCTGTAGTCCCTTTAGTTCCTGTAGTTCCTGTAGTCCCTGTAGTCCCCGTAGTCCCTTTAGTTCCTGTAGTTCCTATAGTCCAGGTAGTTCCTGTAGTCCCAGTAGTCCCTGTAGTCCCTTTAGTTCCTGTACCTCCTATAGGTCAGGTAGTCCCTGTAGTCCCTGTAGTCCCTTTAGTTACTGTAGTTCCTATAGTTCAGGTAGTTTATGTAGTCCCAGTAGTCCCTGTAGTCCCTGTAGTTCCTTTAGTTCCTGTAGTTCCTGTAGTTCCTGTAGTCCCAGTAGTCCCTATAGATCCTGTAGTCCCTTTAGTTCCTATAGATCCTGTAGTTCCTGTAGTCCCAGTAGTCTCTGTAGTTCCTTTAATTCCTGTAGTTGTCCATGGAATTCCTTTAGTTCCTGTATTCCTAATAGTCCCAGTAGTCCCCAGAGTCCCAGTAGTCCCTGTAGTCACTGTAGTCACAGTAGTCCTTGTCGTTTCTCTAGTCCCTGTAGTTCCTGTAGTCCCAGTAGTCCCTGTAGTCCTGGTAGTCCATGTAGTTCCAGTAGTCCTTGTAGTCCCAGTAGTTACAGAAGTTCCAGTAGTCTTAGTAGTCCCTGTAGTCCCAGTAGTCCCTGTAGTCACAGTAGCCCCAGTAGTCCCAGTAGTCCCTGTAGTCCATGTAGTTCCAGTAGTTCCTGTAGTCCCTGTAGTCCCATTAGTCCCTGTAGTTCCTGTTGTCCTAGTAGTCCCTGTAGTCCCTGTAGTCCAAGTAGTCCCAGTAATCCCTGTAGTTCCAGTAGTCCCAGTAGTCCCAGTAGTCTCAGTAGCCCCAGTAGTCCCAGTAGTTCCAGAAGTTCCAGTAGTCCCTGTAGTCCCTGTAGTCCAAGTAGCCCCAGTAGTTCCAGTAGTCCCAGTAGTCCCTGTAGTCCCTGTAGTCCCAGTAGTCCCTGTGTCTAGTAGTCCCAGTAGTCCCTATAGTCCCGGTAATTCCAGTAGTCCCGGCACAAGCTACATCCTGGTTGGAGTTATGCAGTTTAAAACATCGCCGTTGGCTATTTTACCCCTCAACTCACTAAATTAACTCCAAATGAATATACCACATTTACCACTGCTTAAAAACCTAAGCCCTCCGGTTTGGTCCTTGTCTTCAGTGGACTGTTATAATTGAGTTCCACGTAATTACTGAGGAGCTAATGCATCTTAAATGGCCTCTAAATCAAGGTTAAAGATCTTTTCAGACTACCTCTATAGTGATTGGATGCTTTGGGCTTGAAGAAGCTCCCTTACTACTATCTGTAAGAGATTGTATCCGTGTGTGTGTGTGTGTGTGTGTGTGTGTGTGTGTGTGTGTGTGTGTGTGTGTGTGTGTGTGTGTGTGTGTGTGTGTGTGTGTGTGTGTGTGTGTGTGTGTGTGTGTGTGTGTGTGCGTCTGTGCATGTGTGTGTGTGCGTATATATATATATATATAAAGGGCTTTCCAGACAGGAAGCGATGTGGCGAAGTGGAGTTCTCCAAAATAAAGCAGATTCCTGCACGTCGTTCACTCCACCTGGATAGAATTCCGCCTCCTGCCTATAACTCCTTTGATAGTGAGTAGGCAACACCACCGCTGCTTGGTTTTATTTATTTATTATTATTTTTCTCATTTACATATTTTTTAAAATATTGCAGATAGATTTTAACTTCCATCAATGTAATTGTCTGCATCATTTCCAATCCCCCATATACGGTATTGTTTGTGTAAATATATATATTTCTATGTATATATATGCAGCACCAGTCAAGAAATTTGACACACCTACTCATTCAAGAGTTTTTCTTTATTTTTACTATTTTCTTCATTGTAGAATAATAGTGAAGACCATCAAAACTATGAAATAACACATATGGAATCATGTAGTAACCAAAAAAGTGTTCAACAAATCAACGTATATTTTATTTTTTAGATTCTTCAAAGTAGCCATCCTTTGCCTTGATTACAGCTTTGCACACTCTTGGCATTCTCTCAACCAGCATCACCTGGAATGCTTTTCCAACAGTCTTGAAGGAGATCCCACATATGCTGAGAAATTGTTGGCTGCTTTTCCTTCACTCTGCAACCCGACTCATCCCAAACTGTCTCAATTGGGTTGAGGTCAGGTGATCGTGGAGGCCAGGTCATCTGATGCAGCACTCCATCACTCTACTTCTTGGTCAAATAGCCCTTACACAGCCTGGAGGTGGGTTGGGTCATTGTCTTGTTGAAAAACAAATGATAGTCCCACTAAGCGCAAACCAGGTGGGATGGCGTATCGCTGGTAGCCATGCTGGTTAAGTGTGACTTGAATTGCAACCCCTATTACCAGTCTGTTCAACCTCTCTTTCATATTGTCCGAGATCCCTAAAGATTGGAAAGCTGCCGCAGTCATTCCCCTCTTCAAAGGGGGTGAAACTCTAGACCCA
Organism: Salmo salar; assembly: GCF_965601325.2. NCBI lineage: Eukaryota > Metazoa > Chordata > Actinopteri > Salmoniformes > Salmonidae > Salmo > Salmo salar. The sequence goes on along the minus strand of NC_138291.1, from coordinate 12,386,740 downwards.
AACTGTTATAAACCTATATCCATCCTGCCCTGCCTTTCTAAAGTCTTTGAAAGCCAAGTTAATAAACAGATCACTGACCATTTCGAATCCCACCGTACCTTCTCTGTTGTGCAATCCGGTTTCCGAGCTGGTCACTGCTGAACTTCAGCCACGCTCAAGGTACTAAACGATATCATAACCGCCATTGATAAAAGACAGTACTGTGCAGCCGTCTTCATCGACCTGGCCAAGGCTTTCGACTCTGTCAATCACTGTATTCTTATCGGCAGATTCAATAGCCTTGGTTTGTCAAATGATTGCCTTGCCTGGTTCACCAACTACTTCGCAGACAGAGTTCAGTGTGTCAAATCAAAGGGCATGTTCTCCGGACCTCTGGCAGTCTCTATGGGGGTACCACAGGGTTCAATTCTCGGGCCGACTCTTTTCTCTGTATATATCAATGATGTCGCTCTTGCTGCGGGAGATTCCATTTACATTTACATTTACGTCATTTAGCAGACGCTCTAATCCAGAGCGACTTACAAATTGGTGCATTCACCTTATGATATCCAGTGGAACAACCACTTTACAATAGTACATCTATATTTTTTTTTTGGGGGGGGGGGGGTTAAAAGGATTACTATATCCTATCCCAGGTATTCCCTGATATCCACCTCTATGCAGATGACACCATTCTGTGTACATCTGGCCCTTCTTTGGACACTGTGTTAACTAACCTCCAAACGAGCTTCAATGCCATACAACACTCCTTCCGTGGCCTCCAACTGCTCTTAAACGCTAGTAAAACCAAATGCATGCTATTCAACCATTCGCTATATATATATATATATATATATATATATATATATATATATATATATATATATATATATATGTATATATATTTTTTTTAACTGTGCTGTTTCACAAAAGTTCTGAACCTATATACATTTTACTGACACAATATATACTGCTCAAAAAAATAAAGGGAACACTTAAACAACACAATGTAACTCCAAGTCAATTACACTTCTGTGAAATCAAACTATCCACTTAGGAAGCAACACTGATTGACAATAAATTTCACATGCTGTTGTGCAAATGGAATAGACAACAGGTGGAAATTATAGGCAATTAGCAAGACACCCCCAATAAAGGAGTGGTTCTGCAGGTGGTAACCACAGACCACTTCTCAGTTCCTATGCTTCCTGGCTGATGTTTTGGTCACTTTTGAATGCTGGCGGTGCTTTCACTCTAGTGGTAGCATGAGACGGAGTCTACAACCCACACAAGTGGCTCAGGTAGTGCAGCTCATCCAGGATGGCACATCAATGCGAGCTGTGGCAAGAAGGTTTGCTGTGTCTGTCAGCGTAGTGTCCAGAGCATGGAGGCGCTACCAGGAGACAGGCCAGTACATCAGGAGACGTGGAGGAGGCCGTAGGAGGACAACAAGCCAGCAGCATGACCGCTACCTCCGCCTTTGTGCAAGGAGGAGCAGGAGGAGCACTGCCAGAGCCCTGCAAAATGACCTCCAGCAGGCCACAAATGTGCATGTGTCTGCTCAAACGGTCAGAAACAGACTCCATGAGGGTGGTATGAGGGCCCGACGTCCACAGGTGGGGGTTGTGCTTACAGCCCAACACCATGCAGGACGTTTGGCATTTGCCAGAGAACACCAAGATTGGCAAATTCGCCACTGGCGCCCTGTGCTCTTCACAGATGAAAGCAGGTTCACACTGAGCACATGTGACAGACGTGACAGTCTGGAGACGCCGTGGAGAACGTTCTGCTGCCTGCAACATCCTCCAGCATGACCGGTTTGGCGGTGGGTCAGTCATGGTGTAGGGTGGCATTTCTTTGGGGGGCCGCACAGCCCTCCATGTGCTCGCCAGAGGTAGCCTGACTGCCATTAGGTACCGAGATGAGATCCTCAGACCCCTTGTGAGACCATATGCTGGTGCGGTTGGCCCTGGGTTCCTCCTAATGCAAGACAATGCTAGACCTCATGTGGCTGGAGTGTGTCAGCAGTTCCTGCAAGAGGAAGGCATTGATGCTATGGACTGGCCCGCCCGTTCCCCAGACCTGAATCCAATTGAGCACATCTGGGATATCATGTCTCGCTCCATCCACCAACGCCACGTTGCACCACAGACTGTCCAGGAGTTGGCGGATGCTTTAGTCCAGGTCTGGGAGGAGATCCCTCAGGAGACCATTCACCACCTCATCAGGAGCATGCCCAGGCGTTGTAGGGAGGTCATAGAGGCACGTGGAGGCCAAACACACTACTGAGCCTCATTTTGACTTGTTTTAAGGACATTACATCAAAGTTGGATCACCCTGTAGTGTGGTTTTCCACTTTAATTTTGAGTGTGACTCCAAATCCAGACCTCCATGGGTTGATAAATTGGATTTCCATTGATTATTTTTGTGTGATTTTGTTGTCAGCACATTCAACTATGTAAAGAAAAAAGTATTTCATAAGATTATTTCATTCATTCAGATCTAGGATGTGTTATTTTAGTGTTCCCTTTATTTTTTTGAGCAGTGTAGTTTACATTTGTTAACTGGATGTTATTAGTCCCACCCTTCAGCTCCATTTAACCCCTCCCATCTATCTCTTAACACCATCCATATTGGATTTCTATTTGTCATATATTTTTCAACTGTGCTGTGGTGATTCACAAATGTTCTGAACCTTTCTATTCTCAGTTTCTACAGATTGTAAAATAAAAATAAACATTTTTGCTAAAAGTATTATTATATTATTGATCAATTGACTATGACTTCTCAAATCACCCAGTAGTGCTAACTGCAGGGTTAGCTCCAGGTAAATGTTGCAATTCTTCAGCCGTTCCTGGACCTCTGACCAAAAACAAGCTACATGCTAAATGATCGAATGACTCTGTCTCTTCACAGGAAAATCTGCAGAGCTGGGAAGGTTGTATCCCCCATATATATACTGTAACATTATATTGGTTGCAAGAATTTCGTATAATAATTACGTTTTGAGTCTGGTGTCATTTTGCGTATCAGCTCATAAACCCTGGAATCAGTATATCAAAAATAATTTTCCAATCTATATGGCACAGCTGTTAATTTGTTGGTCCTTGCCTCTTCTATTTTAGCGGTAATGCTACAATTAGTTGATTGTAATTTTGTGTTGAGCAGACATTTCCATATATTCTTATAGCTGCATGTGAGACATAACTCCACCAGTCCTTTTTATGATATCATTTACAAAGTATACCTTTTTTTTAAATGTATCGAAAAAATTATGTTTTCTTATCAAGTAGTATATTTCAGTTTAACCACAATATTTGTTCTATTATTTGTTCTGTCATTTTCTGGTGGATTAAACTGAAATTGCAACCAACTTTCTATGGCTTGTTTTAAAAATATATATTTTTTGGAGATGATTTTGTTTTCAAATAATCGAAAGTGAGAGTTGTAATCTGAATAAATGGAAAAAGGCAATTTTTGGACATGGGGTGAGACATTCTTCCTAATATGAAGGAGAACCAGTTTGGATTTAATGATAACTTTTGTATGACTGACGCCATTAGTGTGAGGTCTAATGCTTAAATGTTGTATACATTCTGCCCTCCAAATTCATATATATTAAATAAATAAGCCATTTAAATTTTGTCTGGTTTGCCATTCCAAATAAAATTGAATATTTTTTGCACATATCATTTTTAAAACATGTCGCTAGGTGTAGGCAAGACCATGGTTATCTTGTTGTTATTAGTCCCACTCTTCAGGTCCATTCAACCCCTCCCATCTATCTCTTAACACCATCCATTTTGGATTTCTATTTGCCTATAACTGTGCTGTGACGCTTCACAAAAGTACTGAAACGTTCTATTCTCATAGCTTCTACAGATTGTAAATTAAAGATAAAAATTTTTGCTAAAATAATTCTTATAAACTCAGCAAAAAAGAAACATCCCTTTTCAGGACCCTGTCTTTCAAAGATAATTCGTAAAAAGCCAAATAACTTCACAGATCTTCATTGTAAAGTGTTTAAACAGTTTCCCATGCTTGTTCAATAAACCATAAACAATTAATGAACATGCACCTGTGGAACGGTAGTTTAGACACTAACAGCTTACAGACGGTAGGCAATTAATGTCTCAGTTATGAAAACTTAGGACACTAAAGAGGCCTTTCTACTGACTCTGAAAAACACCAAAAGAAGGATGCCCAGGGTCCCTGCTCATCTGCGTGAACGTGCCTTAGGCATGCTGCAAGGAGGCATGAGGACTGCCGATGTGGCCAGGGCAATAAATTGCAATGTCCGTACTGTGAGACGCCTAAGACAGCGCTACAGGGAGACAGGATGGACAGCTGATCGTCCTCGCAGTGGCAGACCACGTGTAACAACACCTGCACAGGATCGGTACATCCGAACATCACACCTGTGGGACAGGTACAGGATGGCAACAACAACTGCCCGAGTTACACCAGGAATGCACAATCCCTCCATCAGTGCTCATATTTTCCGCAATAGGCTGAGAGAGGCTGGACTGAGGGCTTGTAGGCCTGTTGTAAGGCAGGTCCTCACCAGACATCACCGGCAACAACGTCGCCTATGGGCACAAACCCAACGTCGCTAGACCGGACAGGACTGGCAAAAAGTGCTCTTCACTGATGAGTTGCGGTTTTGTCTCACCAGGAGTGATGGTCGGATTTGCGTTTATTGTCAAAGGAATGAGTGTTACACCGAGGCCTGTACTCTGGAGCGGGATCGATTTGGAGGTGGAGGGTCCGTCATGGTCTGGGGTGGTGTGTCACAGCATCATCGAACTGAACTTGTTGTCAATGCAGGCAATCGCAACGCTGTGCGTTACAGGGAAGACATCCTCCTCCCCCATGTGGTACCCTTCCTGCAGGCTCATCCTGACATGACCCTCCAGCATGACATGCCACCAGCCATACTGCTCGTTCTGTGCGTGATTTCCTGCAAGACTGGAATGTCAGTGTTCTGCCATGGCCAGCCAAGAGCCCGGATCTCAATCCTATTGAGCACGTATGGGACCTGTTGGATCGGAGGGTGAGGGCTAGGGCCATTCCCCACAGAAATGTCCGGAACTTGCAGGTGCCTTGGTGGAAGAGTGGGGTAACATCTCACAGCAAGAAGTGGCAAATCTGGTGAAGTCCATGAGGAGGAGATGCACTGCAGTACTTAATGCAGCTGGTGGCCACACCAGATACTGACTGTTACTTTTGATTTTGACCCCCACTTTGTTCAGGGACACATTATTCCGTTTCTGTTAGTCACATGTCTGTGGAACTTGTTCAGTTTATGTTTCAGTTGTTGAATCTTGTTATGTTCATACAAATATTTACAAATGTTAAGTTTGCTGAAAATAAACGCAGTTGACAGTGAAAGGACATTTCTTTTTTTGCTGAGTTTATATTTTCAATGAAGCATGGATCATCATTATTTGGACCGTACAGGTTTATGGTCCAATAACATATTTAAAATCATCCCTCTACCTTGAGGATCTGTTGCACATTTGGATCAAAATTACTGTTAACTAATATCATCACCCCTTTTTGAATGTTTTTGCCCATGGGAGAAATATATTTCATCCCCCCTAGTCCTTTTCCCACAAAACGTCATCTAAAATTGTTGAATGAGTTTCCTGTAAACAATAGATATTATATTCCTTCTCTTTTAGCCAGGTAAATACTGATCGTCTTTTCTTATTATCTACTAAGCCATTACAATTTTAACTGGCTATACTTATTTCACCAATTACCATAATGAGTCACAAGTTTGAATTGTATTTATCATAAGAAATAAGAAAACCAGAAAGAGATGAAACCAGACAGAGATAAACCAGACAGAGAGGAAACCAGACAGAGATAAACCAGACAGAGTGGAAACCAGACAGAGATAAACCGGACAGAGTGGAACACCAGACAGAGATAAACCAGACAGAGAGGAACATCAGAAAGAGATAAATCAGACAGAGTGGAAACCGGACAGAGATAAACCAGACAGAGTGGAAACCAGACAGAGATAAACCAGACAGCGATAAACCAGACAGAGTTAAACCAGACAGAGATAAACCAGACAGAGTTAAACCAGACAGCGATAAACCAGACAGAGATAAACCAGACAGAGTTAAACCAGACAGAGTTAAACCAGACAGAGATAAACCAGACAGAGTTAAACCAGACAGAGAGGAAACCAGACAGAGACAGAGAGAACCCCAGACAGAGATAAATCAGACAGAGATAAACCAGACAGAGATAAACCAGACAGAGTTAAACCAGACAGAGATAAACCAGACAGCGATAAACCAGACAGAGTTAAACCAGACAGAGATAAACCAGACAGAGTTAAACCAGACAGAGAGGAAACCAGACAGAGACAGAGAGAACCCCAGACAGAGATAAATCAGACAGAGATAAACCAGACAGAGTTAAACCAGACAGAGAGGAAACCAGACAGAGACAGAGAGAACCCCAGACAGAGTTAAACCAGACAGCGATAAACCAGACAGAGTTAAACCAGACAGAGATAAACCAGACAGAGTTAAACCAGACAGAGAGGAAACCAGACAGAGACAGAGAGAACCCCAGACAGAGATAAATCAGACAGAGTTAAACCAGACAGAGATAAACCAGACAGAGTTAAACCAGACAGCGATAAACCAGACAGAGATAAACCAGACAGAGATAAACCAGACAGAGAGGAAACCAGACAGAGACAGAGAGAACCCCAGACAGAGATAAATCAGACAGAGTTAAACCAGACAGAGATAAACCAGACAGAGTTAAACCAGACAGCGATAAACCAGACAGCGATAAACCAGACAGAGTTAAACCAGACAGAGATAAACCAGACAGAGTTAAACCAGACAGCGATAAACCAGACAGAGATAAACCAGACAGAGTTAAACCAGACAGAGAGGAAACCAGACAGAGACAGAGAGAACCCCAGACAGAGATAAATCAGACAGAGTTAAACCAGACAGAGATAAACCAGACAGAGTTAAACCAGACAGCGATAAACCAGACAGCGATAAACCAGACAGAGTTAAACCAGACAGATATAAACCAGACAGAGATAAACCAGACAGAGTTAAACCAGACAGAGATAAACCAGACAGAGTTAAACCAGACAGATATAAACCAGACAGAGATAAACCAGACAGAGTTAAACCAGACAGAGTTAAACCAGACAGAGAGGAAACCAGACAGAGATAAACCAGACAGATATAAACCAGACAGAGAGGAAACCAGACAGATATAAACCAGACAGAGATAAACCAGACAGCGATAAACCAGACAGAGTTAAACCAGACAGAGATAAACCAGACAGAGTTAAACCAGACAGAGAGGAAACCAGACAGAGTTAAACCAGACAGCGATAAACCAGACAGAGATAAACCAGACAGCGATAAACCAGACAGAGTTAAACCAGACAGAGTTAAACCAGACAGAGAGGAAACCAGACAGATATAAACCAGACAGAGTTAAACCAGACAGATATAAACCAGACAGAGTTAAACCAGACAGAGATAAACCAGACAGAGTTAAACCTGACAGAGAGGAAACCAGACAGAGATAAACCAGACAGATATAAACCAGACAGAGATAAATCAGACAGAGATAAACCAGACAGAGTTAAACCAGACAGAGTTAAACCAGACAGAGTTAAACCAGACAGAGATAAACCAGACAGAGTTAAACCAGACAGCGATAAACCAGACAGAGATAAACCAGACAGAGATAAACCAGACAGAGACAGAGAGAACCCCAGACAGCTAGTTGTGAGAATAAAGGAGGATTCAAATGAGAGAGTCAAAGGTGGAACAGAAAATGAGATGTCCCATGGGATCTCTCTCTTTTTCTTCATTGCAATGATACCATGTTGGCATGTGCTGCATATCTCTGTGTATACAGGATAATGTCTGTGTGCAATGGGAGCCATATTCCCTTTTCCAATATCCACACTATACTAATGCACCCCTCTAATAATGATCAATTCTCTTCAGGACAATTTGATCACTATAATCTGTTGATTAGTTGATCCACATTCACTATGGGCCCCATGTAGACTTAAAATAAACTGGCTTAACATGGATTTAAGAGTGTACTGTACTTAGAATTAAATCATACTGTAGATTGGACATGCATGCCTGCATAATGTACTTGAATTCATGTATTAAAGTGTGCATTCTAGGAAATATGCTATGACAATAAAGTAATGCATTGGGCATGCGTTGGGCATGCATTGTAAGTAGTTGTATGCTGTGATAATTGGGCATGCATTGTAAGTAGTTCTATGCTGTGATAATTGGGCATGCATTGTAAGTAGTTGTATGCTGTGATAATTGGGCATGCATTGTAAGTAGTTGTATGCTGTGATAATTGGGCATGCATTGGGCATGCATTGGGCATGCATTGTAAGTAGTTGTATGCTGTGATTATTGGGCATGCATTGGGCATGCATTGTAAGTAGTTGTATGCTGTGATAATTGGGCATGCATTGTAAGTAGTTGTATGCTGTGATAATTGGGCATGCATTGTAAGTAGTTGTATGCTGTGATAATTGGGCATGCATTGGGCATGCATTGTAAGTAGTTGTATGCTGTGATAATTGGGCATGCATTGGGCATGCAATGGGCATGCATTGTGGCTCAGTTGGTAGAGCATGGTGTTTGCAACGCCAGCATGGTGTGTGCAACGCCAGGGTTGTGGGTTTGATTCCCACGGGGGGCCAGTACAAAAAAAATAATAATTATGCATTCACTACTGTAAGTCGCTCTGGATAAGAGCGTCTGCTAAATGACTAAAATGTAAATGTAAGTAGTTGTATGCTGTGATAATTGGGCATGCATTCTACTTCGTATGCTAGCATTCTACTATGAACAGTGGAACTGGCTGTAGTGTTAGATAGAGATTGGGATAGCAGATAGGGTGACTGTGTTTCTGTACCTGGCAGCAGAAGGTGTGGGTGAGTGGCGGCAGGGCCTGTGTGTGCCTGATACAGCGTGGGCTGTGAGGGGTACTGCTGTGCCCTCCCTCCGTTCAGAGCCAGGTGATGACTGAGTCGTGGCTGAGGAAGATGGCTGACAAAGCATCCCATGAAGGCCCATGACAGTGTATGTGTGTGTGTGTGTGTGTGTGTGTGTGTGTTTGCCAATATCGAACTAAATGAGGCCCTGTGATCGACGTTGTGCCAAACACATATTTTTTCCCCCAGAGACCCTGGCATCCTAATAGATAGCCAGTCAGCTGCTTACACAAAGGAAGCTAAATTAAAATGAGCATTTTCCCCTGGCAAAGCATCGCTCCCTTAATTGCAGCTGTATCAAGCCACTGCCACCACTTTCTCTTTCGCTCCTCTTCCTCTCCTCTCGCCCCCCGCCAATCTCTCTCAATCTTTCCCGTTTTTTTCTCTCTTGTTCTCTTTGATTTCACTCTGTCCTTCCTTCCGTCTTTATCAGGCTGCTATTGTGTGAGGTGAAGAGGAGGGGCTGAGGGTGTCAGACAGGATGGAGTATTATAGTTCAGATACAGACAGAGGCTTGTTCACTAGTCTGCTATGGCTCAGCACACAGACAGAGGTGTTAAACACATCGCCAATTACACCTTCCCTCTTGCCTCTGTCTCTCCCTCTCCCTCCCTCTCTTTCCCCTCCCTCCCTCCGTCCCCCTCCCTCCCCTCCCTCTCTCTTTCTCTATTGCATGCACGCACACATGTTCTCCCACCTTTTATTCATCTCTCTTAATCTCTCTGTATTCCTCCCTTTATCTCTCTGTACTCCTCTCTTTATCTCTTTGTATTCCTCTCTTTATCTCTCTGTATTCCTCTCTTTATCTCTCTGTATCCCTCTCTTTATCTCCCTGTATTCCTCTCTGTATCTCGCTGTATTCCTCTCTTTATCTCTCTGTATTCCTCTCTTTATCTCTCTGTATTCCTCTATCTCTCTGTATTCCTCTCTGTATCTCGCTGTATTCCTCTCTTTATCTATTTGTATTCCTCTCTTAATCTACTGGGTTCTCTCCTTATCTTTCTGTACTCCTCTCTTTATCTCTCTGTATTCCTGTCTTTATCGCTCTGTATTCCTCTATCTCTCTGTATTCCTGTCTTTATCTCTCTGTATTCCTCTGTCTCTGTATTCCTGTCTTTATCTCTCTGTATTCCTCTCTTTATCTCTCTGTATTCCTCTATCTCTCTGTATTCCTGTCTTTATCTCTCTGTATTCCTCTATCTCTCTGTATTCCTCTCTTTATTGCTCTGTATTCCTGTCTTTATCTCTCTGTATTCCTCTATCTCTCTGTATTCCTGTCTTTATCTCTCTGTATTCCTCTATCTCTCTGTATTCCTGTCTATATCTCCCTGTATTCCTCTCTTTATCTCTCTGTATTCCTCTATCTCTCTGAATTCCTGTCTTTATCTCTCTGTATTCCTCTATCTCTCTGTATTCCTGTCTTTATCTCTCTGTATTCCTCTCTTTATCTCTCTGTATTCCTCTCTTTATCACTCTTCTTCTCTATCCCTCTCTTCTTTCTCTACAGTCCTCTCTCTTTGTTGTTCTGAACTCCACCATCTACGTCTGTTTATATTATTTTTCTTTATTTCTTTCTCACTCCTCCTCTCTTTCCTCTCTTTCTCTCCTGATACATCTAGCTCAGTGATTACAGGGAGCCATAAGGCTTATGTTGTTCTCTCCTCTTGTAATCAAGGCTTTGTATTCCTGAGCCGGGGAGAAGAGCGACGGGCGCAGGGCGTCTGTTCAGAACGTTTCTGTTGTTTCCTTCCTAACCAGTGTTTACATTCTCCTTTTCTGTTTCTACTCACACATTTCATCTCTCTAACACTATCAGTATATATGTACAGTTGAAGTCGGAAATTTACATACACTTAGGTTGGAGTCATTAAAACTTGTTTTTCAACCACAAATTTCTTGTTATCAAACTATACTTTTGGCAAGTCGGTTAGGACATCTACTTTGTGCATGACACAAGTAATTTTTCCAAAAATTGTTTACAGACAGATTATTTCACTTATAATTCACTGTATCACAATTCCAGTGGGTCAGAAGTTTACATACACTAAGTTGACTGTGCCTTTAAACAGCTTGGAAAATTCCAGAAAATGATGTCATGGCTTTAGAAACTTCTGATAGACTTATTGACATAATATGAGTCAACTGGAGGTGTACCTGTGGATGTATTTCAAGGCCTACCTTCAAACTCAGTGCCTTTTTGCTTGACATCATGGGAAAATCAAAAGAAATCAAACAAACCTATGCAAGTATAAACACCATCTGACCACACAAGCCGTCATACCGCTCAGGAAGGAGACGCGTTCTGTCTCCTAGAGAGGAACGTACTTTGGTGCGAAAAGTGCATATCAATAAGAAGGGACTGGTGCACTTCACAAAATAGATGGCATCATGAGGCGGAAAAAGTATGTGAATATTTTTGAAGCAACATCTAGAGACATCAGTCAGGAAATTAAAGCTTGGTCGCAAATGGGTCTTCCAAATGGCCAATGACCCCAAGCATATTTCCAAAGTTGTGGCAAAATGGCTTAAGGACAACAAAGTCAAGGTATTGGAGTGGCCATCACAAAGCCCTGACCTCAAACCTATAGATAATTTTTGGGCAGAACTGAAAAAGCCAGTGTGAGCAAGGCGGCCTACAAACCTGACACAGTTACACCAGCTCTTTCAGGAGGAATGGACCAAAATTCACTTATTGTGGAAAGCTTGTGGAAGAGGAAAGCTCTTTCAGGAGGAATGGGCCAAAATTCACTTATTGTGGAAAGCTTGTGGAAGGCTAGCCGAAACGTTTGTAAAACAATTTAAAGGCAATGTTACCAAATGCTAACTGAGTGTACGTAAAAACTGACAAATTATTCTCTCTACTATTATCCTGACATTTCACGTACTTAAAATGAAGTTGTTATACTAACTGACCTAAGACAAGGAATGTTTACTATGATTAAATGTCAGGAAATGCGAAAAACGGAGTTTAAATGTATTTGGCTAAGATGTATGTAAACTTCCGACTTCAACTGCATGTAGTTATATCTCTGTCTCTGTATGTAGTTATATCTCTGTCTGTCTCAATATGTAGTTATATCTCTGTCTCTATATGTAGTTATATCTCTGTATCTATATGTAGTTATATCTCTGTCTCTAGATGTAGTTATATCTCTGTCTCTATATGTAGTTATATCTCTGTCTCTATATGTAGTTATATCTCTGTCTGTCTCTATATGTAGTTATATCTCTGTATCTATATGTAGTTATATCTCTGTATCTATATGTAGTTATATCTCTGTATCTATATGTAGTTATATCTCTGTCTCTATATGTAGTTATATCTCTGTCTGTCTCTATATGTAGTTATATCTCTGTCTCTATATGTAGTTATATCTCTGTCTGTCTCTATATGTAGTTATATCTCTGTCTCTATATGTAGTTATATCTCTGTATCTATATGTAGTTATATCTCTGTCTGTCTCTATATGTAGTTATATCTCTGTCTCTATATGTAGTTATATCTCTGTCTGTCTCAATATGTAGTCATATCTCTGTCTCTATATGTAGTTACATCTCTGTCTGTCTCAATATGTAGTCATATCTCTGTCTCTATATGTAGTTATATCTCTGTCTCTATATGTAGTTACATCTCTGTCTCTATATGTAGTTATATCTCTGACTCTAGATGTAGTTATATCTCTGTCTGAATATGTAGTTATATCTCTGTCTCTCTCTATATGTAGTTATATCTCTGTCTCTATATGTAGTTATATCTCTGTCAAGCTCTATATGTAGTTGTATCTCTGTTGCTATATGTAGTTATATCTCTGTCTCTATATGTAGTTATATCTCTGTATCTATATGTAGTTATATCTCTGTCTCTAGATGTAGTTATATCTCTGTCTCTATATGTAGTTATATCTCTGTCTCTATATGTAGTTATATCTCTGTCTGTCTCTATATGTAGTTATATCTCTGTATCTATATGTAGTTATATCTCTGTCTCTATATGTAGTTATATCTCTGTCTCTATATGTAGTTATATCTCTGTATCTATATGTAGTTATATCTCTGTATCTATATGTAGTTATATCTCTGTATCTATATGTAGTTATATCTCTGTCTGTATATGTAGTTATATCTCTGTCTGTCTCTATATGTAGTTATATCTCTGTCTCTATATGTAGTTATATCTCTGTCTGTCTCTATATGTAGTTATATCTCTGTCTCTATATGTAGTTATATCTCTGACTCTATATGTAGTTAAATCTCTGTCTCTATATGTAGTTATATCTCTGACTCTATATGTAGTTATATCACTGACTCTATATGTAGTTATATCTCTGTATCTATATGTAGTTATATCTCTGTCTGTCTCAATATGTAGTCATATCTCTGTCTCTATATGTAGTTACATCTCTGTCTGTCTCTATATGTAGTTATATCTCTGTCTCTATATGTAGTTATATCTCTGTCTCTCTCTATATGTAGTTATATCTCTGTCTCTATATGTAGTTATATCTCTGTCTCTCTCTATATGTAGTTATATCTCTGTCTCTATATGTAGTTATATCTCTGTCAAGCTCTATATGTAGTTGTATCTCTGTTGCTATATGTAGTTATATCTCTGTCTCTATATGTAGTTATATCTCTGTCTGGATATGTAGTTATATCTCTGTCTCTATATGTTGTTATATCTCTGTATCTATATGTAGTTATATCTCTGTCTCTATATGTAGTTATATCTCTGTCTCAATATGTAGTTATATCTCTGTCTCTATATGTAGTTATATCTCTGTCTCTATATGTAGTTATATCTCTGTCTCTATATGTAGTTATATCTCTGTCTCTCTCTATATGTAGTTATATCTCTGTCTCAATATGTAGTTATATCGCTGTCTCTATATGTAGTTATATCTCTGTCTCAATATGTAGTTATATCTCTGTCTCAATATGTAGTTACATCTCTGTCTGTCTCAATATGTAGTCATATCTCTGTCTCTATATGTAGTTATATCTCTGTCTGGATATGTAATGATATCTCTGTCTCTATATGTATTTACATCTCTGTCTGTCTCAATATGTAGTCATATCTCTGTCTCTATATGTAGTTGTATCTCTGTTGCTATATGTAGTTATATCTCTGTCAAGCTCTATATGTAGTTATATCTCTGTCTGTCTCTATATGTAGTTATATCTCTGTCTGTCACTATATGAAGTTATATCTCGGTCTCTCTTTATATATGTAGTTATATCTCAGTCTCTATATGTAGTTATATCTCTGTCTCTATATGTAGTTATATCTCTGTCTGTCTCAATATGTAGTCATATCTCTGTCTCTATATGTAGTTACATCTCTGTCTGTCTCAATATGTAGTCATATCTCTGTCTCTATATGTAGTTATATCTCCTTCTCTATATGTAGTTACATCTCTGTCTCTATATGTAGTTATATCTCTGTCTCTATATGTAGTTATATCTCTGTCTGTCTCTATATGTAGTTATATCTCTGTATCTATATGTAGTTATATCTCTGTCTCTATATGTAGTTATACCTCTGTCTCTATATGTAGTTATATCTCTGTATCTATATGTAGTTATATCTCTGTATCTATATGTAGTTGTATCTCTGTATCTATATGTAGTTATATCTCTGTCTCTATATGTAGTTATATCTCTTTCTGTCTCTATATGTAGTTATATCTCTGTCTCTATATGTAGTTATATCTCTGACTCTATATGTAGTTACATCTCTGTCTCTATATGTAGTTATATCTCTGACTCTATATGTAGTTATATCTCTGACTCTATATGTAGTTATATCTCTGTATCTATATGTAGTTATATCTCTGTCTGTCTCTATATGTAGTTATATCTCTGTCTCTATATGTAGTTATATCTCTGTCTCTCTCTATATGTAGTTATATCTCTGTCTCTCTCTATATGTAGTTATATCTCTGTCTCTATATGTAGTTATATCTCTGTCAAGCTCTATATGTAGTTGTATCTCTGTTGCTATATGTAGTTCTATCTCTGTCTCTATATGTAGTTATATCTCTGTCTGGATATGTAGTTATATCTCTGTCTCTATATGTTGTTATATCTCTGTATCTATATGTAGTTATATCTCTGTCTCTATATGTAGTTATATCTCTGTCTCAATATGTAGTTATATCTCTGTCTCTATATGTAGTTATATCTCTGTCTCTATATGTAGTTATATCTCTGTCTCTATATGTAGTTATATCTCTGTCTCTCTCTATATGTAGTTATATCTCTGTCTCAATATGTAGTTATATCGCTGTCTCTATATGTAGTTATATCTCTGTCTCAATATGTAGTTATATCTCTGTCTCAATATGTAGTTATATCTCTGTCTCTATATGTAGTTATATCTCTGTCTGGATATGTAATGATATCTCTGTCTCTATATGTAGTTACATCTCTGTCTGTCTCAATATGTAGTCATATCTCTGTCTCTATATGTAGTTATATCTCTGTCTGGATATGTAATGATATCTCTGTCTCTATATGTATTTACATCTCTGTCTGTCTCAATATGTAGTCATATCTCTGTCTCTATATGTAGTTGTATCTCTGTTGCTATATGTAGTTATATCTCTGTCAAGCTCTATATGTAGTTATATCTCTGTCTGTCTCTATATGTAGTTATATCTCTGTCTGTCACTATATGAAGTTATATCTCGGTCTCTCTTTATATATGTAGTTATATCTCAGTCTCTATATGTAGTTATATCTCTGTCTCTATATGTAGTTATATCTCTGTCTGTCACTATATGAAGTTATATCTCCGTCTCTATATGTAGTTATTTCTCTGTCAAGGCGTGGCAGGGCGTGTTTTGTTGGTTGTCTGTGTTGCTATTTCTATGTTTTGGGTTCTAGGGTTTCTATTTCTGTGTCGGGTTTTGTTTGGGGTTGATCTCCAATTGGAGGCAGCTCCTTCTTGTTGCCTCTGATTGGAGATCATATTTATGTAGGGGGTTTTCCATTTGTATGCCGTGGGTTGTTCATTTTGTGTGTAGTGTATGCCTGCTCTGTGTCACGGCTTTCTTGTTTTGTATTTGAAGTTTATTTTATATTGCATTAGTTTCACGATTGAAGAAAAGATTTTGAACAACAATCACGCTGCGTATTGGTCCGATCCTTCTGAAAGCCCTGACAGAACAACCCACCGTAAAAGGACCAAGCGGCGTGAGAAAAAGTACTTGGAGTCGTGGACTTGGGAGGAAACATTAGATGGAAAAGGACCCTGGAGCCAGGCTGGGGAGTATCGTCGCCCGAAGGAGGAGTTAGAGGAAGCCAAGAGGGAGCGACAATACTACGAAGCACTATATCCACCAATAATCAATGTGGAGAGGCAGCCCCATAAATGTTTTTGGGGGGGGCATAAGGGGAGTTTTTCGACATCAGGTGGGAGCCCTGATCTAACTTCCCGTGCCTATCGGAGAGAGCCGTGGAGCAGACAGAAGCCAGTCAAGGAGTCAAGCGCGAGAATCCGAAGAGAAGTACTGGCAGAAAGAGCATGGCGGAGCGGGTGTGCTGAGGCGCGAGCGATGAGTTACGGTGTGGTGCGCACTATATCGCCCATACCCACTCACAGCCCGGTGCGGTCGGTGCAAGCTCCTCGCCGGTGTAGGGCGAAGATGGTCATTGAACCCGGAAGGAGTAGGCCTGCTCAGCATGCCAGGTCTCCAGTTCGCCTACATAGCCCGGTACGTCCTGTTCCTGCTCCCTGCACTCGTCTTGAGGTGCGTGTAGGCAAGTCTGGCGCCACCTAAGCCAGTTCCACGCATCAAGTCTCCAGTACGTATTCATAACCCAGTATGGCCGGTGCCTGCTTTGAGCACTTGGTCACCAGTGCGTCTCCCCAGTCCGGTGAGACCAGTTCCTGCTCCACGTTCAGTATGCATCCATAACCCGGTACGGCCGGTGCCAGCTGTGAGCACTCGGCCCTTAGTGCGTCTCCCCAGCCCGGAGCCTCCAGCGAAGCTCCCCAGCCCGGAGCCTCCAGTGACGCTCCTCAGCACGGAGCCTCCAGCAACGCTACTCGGCCCAGAGCCGAGGAGCGTCGTTATATCTCTGTCTGTATCTATATATAGTTATATTTATGTCTCTCTCTATATGTAGTTATATCTCTGTCTCTATATGTAGTTATAGCTCTGTCTCTATATGTAGTTATATCTCTGTCTGTCTCTATATGTAGTTATATCTCTGTCTCTATATGTAGTTATATCTCTGTCTCTATATGTAGTTATATCTCTGTCTCTATATGTAGTTATATCTCTGTCTCTATATGTAGTTATATCTCTGTCTCTATATGTAGTTATATCTCTGTCTGTCTATATATGTATTTCTTTCTTTCTCTGTCCTTATACAGTGGGGGAAAAAAGTATTTGATCCTCTGCTGATTTTGTACGTTTGCCCACTGACAAAGAAATGATCAGTCTATAATTTTAATGGTAGGTTTATTTGAACAGTGAGAGACAGAATAACAACAAAAAAATCCTGAAAAACCCATGTCTAAAATGTTATAAAATGATTTGCATTTTAATGAGGGAAATAAGTATTTGACCCCTCTGCAAAACATGACTTAGTACTTTGGTGGCAAAACCCTTGTTGGCAATCAGAGGTCAGATGTTTCTTGTAGTTGGCCACCAGGTTTGCACACATCTCAGGAGGGATTTTGTCCCACTCCTCTTTGCAGATCTTCTCCAAGTCATTAAGGTTTCGAGGCTGATGTTTGGCAATTCGAACCTTCAGCTCCCTCCACAGATTTTCTATGGGATTAAGGTCTGGAGACTCCAGGACCTTAATGTGCTGCTTCTTGAGCCACTCCTTTGTTGCCTTGGCCATGTGTTTTGGGTCATTGTCATGCTGGAATACCCACCCACGACCCATTTTCAATTCCCTGGCTGAGGGAAGGAGGTTCTCACCCAAGATTTGACGGTACATGGCCCCGTCCATCGTCCCTTTGATGCGGTGAAGTTGTCCTGTCCCCTTAGCAGAAAAACACCCCCTAGGCATAATGTTTCCACCTCCATGTTTGACGGTGGGGATGGTGTTCTTGGGGTCATAGGCAGCATTCCTCCTCCTCCATACACGGCGAGTTGAGTTGATGCCAAAGAGCTCCATTTTGGTTTCATCTGACCACAACATTTTCACCCAGTTGTCCTCTGACTCATTCAGATGTTCATTGGCAAACTTCAGACGGGCATGTATATGTGCTTTCTTGAGCAGGGGGACCTTGCGGGCGCTGCAGGATTTCAGTCCTTCACGGCGTAGTGTGTTACCAATTGTTTTCTTGGTGACTATGGTCCCAGCTGCCTTGAGATCATTGACAAGATCCTCCCATGTAGTTCTGGGCTGATTCCTCACCGTTCTCATGATCATTGCAACTCCACGAGGTGCATGAAGCCCCAGGCCGAGGGAGGTTGACAGTTCTTTTGTGTTTCTTCCATTTGCAAATAATCACACCAACTGTTGTCACCTTCTCACCAAGCTGCTTGGCAATGGTCTTGTAGCCCATTCCAGCCCTGTGTAGGTCTACAATCTTGTCCCTGACATCCTTGGAGAGCTCTTTGGTCTTGGCCATGGTGGAGAGTTTGGAATCTGATTGATTGCTTCTGTAGACAGGTGTTTTTTATACAGGTAACAAACTGAGATTAGGAGCACTCCCTTTAAGAGAGTGCTCCTAATCTCAGCTCGTTACCTGTATAAAAGACACCTGGGAGCCTGAAATCTTTCTGATTGAGAGGGGGTCAAATACTTACTTCCCTCATTAAAATGAAAATCAATTTATAACATTTTTGACATGCGTTTTTCTGGATTTTGTTGTTGTTATTCTGTCTCTCACTGTTCAAATAAACCTACCATAAAAATTATAGACTGATCATTTCTTTGTCAGTGGGAAAACGTACAAAATCAGCAGGGGATCAAATACTTTTTTCCCTCACTGTACATAGTTATTTCTCTGTCTGTTTCTATATGTAGTTATATCTAAGTCTGTCTCTATAGGTAGTTATATCTCTGTATCTATATGTAGTTATATCTCTGTCTCTATATGTAGTTATATCTCTGTCTGTCTCTATATGTAGTTATATCTCTGTCTCTATATGTAGTTATATCTCTGTCTCTATATGTAGTTATATCTCTGTATCTATATGTAGTTATATCTCTGTCTCTATATGTAGTTATATCTCTGTCTCTATATGTAGTTATATCTCTGTCTCTATATGTAGTTATATCTCTGTCTCTATATGTAGTTATATCTCTGTCTGTCTCTATGTGTAGTTATATCTCTGTCTGTCTCTATATGTAGTTATATCTCTGTCTCTATGTGTAGTTATATCTCTGTCTCTATGTGTAGTTATATCTCTGTCTCTATGTGTAGTTATATCTCTGTCTGTCTCTATATGTAGTTATATCTCTGTCTCTATGTGTAGTTATATCTCTGTATCTATGTGTAGTTATATCTCTGTCTCTATGTGTAGTTATATCTCTGTCTGTCTCTATATGTAGTTATATCTCTGTCTCTATATGTAGTTATATCTCTGTCTGTCTCTATATGTAGTTATATCTCTGTCTCTATATGTAGTTATATCTCTGTCTGTCTCTATATGTAGTTATATCTCTGTCTCTATATGTAGTTATATCTCTGTCTGTCTCTATATGTAGTTATATCTCTGTCTCTATATGTAGTTATATCTCTGTATCTATATGTAGTTATATCTCTGTCTCTATATGTAGTTATATCTCTGTCTCTATATGTAGTTATATCTCTGTCTGTATCTATATGTAGATATATCTCTGTCTCTATATGTAGTTATATCTCTGTCAAGCTCTATATGTAGTTATATCTCTGTCTCTATATGTAGTTATATCTCTGTCTCTATATGTAGTTATATCTCTGTCTGTCTCTATATGTAGTTATATCTCTGTCTCTATGTGTAGTTATATCTCTGTCTCTATATGTAGTTATATCTCTGTCTCTATATGTCGTTATATCTCTGTCTCTATGTGTAGTTATATCTCTGTCTGTCTCTATATGTAGTTATATCTCTGTCTCTATATGTAGTTATATCTCTGTCTGTCTCTATATGTAGTTATATCTCTGTCTCTATATGTAGTTATATCTCTGTCTGTCTCTATATGTAGTTATATTTATGTCTGTCTCTATATGTAGTTATATCTCTGTCTGTCTCTATATGCAGTTATATCTCTGTCTGTCTTTATATGTAGTTATATCTCTGTATCTATATGCAGTTATATCTATGTCTGTCTCTATATGTAGTTATATCTCTGTCTCTCTCTATATGTAGTTATATCTCTGTATCTATATGCAGTTATATCTATGTCTGTCTCTATATGTAGTTATATCTCTGTCTCTATATGTAGTTATATCTCTATCTGTCTCTATATGTAGTTATATCTCTGTCTGTCTCTATATGTAGTTATATCTCTGTCTCTATATGTAGTTATATCTCTGTATCTATATGTAGTTATATCTCTGTCTCTATATGTAGTTATATCTCTGTATCTATATGTAGTTATATCTCTGTATCTATATGTAGTTATATCTCTGTCTCTATATGTAGTTATATCTCTGTCTGTATCTATATGTAGATATATCTCTGTCTCTATATGTAGTTATATCTCTGTCAAGCTCTATATGTAGTTATATCTCTGTCTCTATATGTAGTTATATCTCTGTCTCTATATGTAGTTATATCTCTGTCTGTCTCTATATGTAGTTATATCTCTGTCTCTATGTGTAGTTATATCTCTGTCTCTATATGTAGTTATATCTCTGTCTCTATATGTCGTTATATCTCTGTCTGTATCTATATGTAGATATATCTCTGTCTCTATATGTAGTTATATCTCTGTCTCTATATGTAGTTATATCTCTGTCTCTATATGTAGTTATATCTCTGTCTCTATATGTAGTTATATCTCTATCTGTCTCTATATGTAGTTATATCTCTGTCTGTCTCTATATGTAGTTATATCTCTGTCTCTATATGTAGTTATATCTCTGTCTCTATGTGTAGTTATATCTCTGTCTCTATGTGTAGTTATATCTCTGTCTGTCTCTATATGTAGTTATATCTCTGTCTCTATGTGTAGTTATATCTCTGTCTGACTCTATATGTAGTTATATCTCTGTCTCTATATGTAGTTTTATATCTTTCTATATATGTAGTTATATCTCTGTCTCTATATGTAGTTATATCTCTGTCTGTCTCTATATGTAGTTATATCTCTGTCTGTCTCTATATGTAGTTATATCTCTGTCTCTATATGTAGTTATATCTCTGTCTCTATGTGTAGTTATATCTCTGTCTGTCTCTATATGTAGTTATATCTCTGTCTCTATGTGTAGTTATATCTCTGTCTCTATATGTAGTTATATCTCTGTCTCTATATGTCGTTATATCTCTGTCTCTATATGTAGTTATATCTCTGTCTCTATATGTAGTTATATCTCTGTCTGTCTCTATATGTAGTTATATCTCTGTCTCTATATGTAGTTATATCTCTGTCTGTCTCTATATGTAGTTATATTTATGTCTGTCTCTATATGTAGTTATATCTCTGTCTGTCTTTATATGTAGTTATATCTCTGTATCTATATGCAGTTATATCTATGTCTGTCTCTATATGTAGTTATATCTCTGTCTCTCTCTATATGTAGTTATATCTCTGTATCTATATGCAGTTATATCTATGTCTGTCTCTATATGTAGTTATATCTCTGTCTCTATATGTAGTTATATCTCTATCTGTCTCTATATGTAGTTATATCTCTGTCTGTCTCTATATGTAGTTATATCTCTGTCTCTATATGTAGTTATATCTCTGTATCTATATGTAGTTATATCTCTGTCTCTATATGTAGTTATATCTCTGTCTCTATATGTAGTTATATCTCTGTCTGTATCTATATGTAGATATATCTCTGTCTCTATATGTAGTTATATCTCTGTCAAGCTCTATATGTAGTTATATCTCTGTCTCTATATGTAGTTATATCTCTGTCTCTATATGTAGTTATATCTCTGTCTGTCTCTATATGTAGTTATATCTCTGTCTCTATGTGTAGTTATATCTCTGTCTCTATATGTAGTTATATCTCTGTCTCTATATGTCGTTATATCTCTGTCTGTATCTATATGTAGATATATCTCTGTCTCTATATGTAGTTATATCTCCGTCTCTATATGTAGTTATATCTCTGTCTCTATATGTAGTTATATCTCTGTCTCTATATGTAGTTATATCTCTATCTGTCTCTATATGTAGTTATATCTCTGTCTGTCTCTATATGTAGTTATATCTCTGTCTCTATGTGTAGTTATATCTCTGTCTCTATGTGTAGTTATATCTCTGTCTGTCTCTATATGTAGTTATATCTCTGTCTCTATGTGTAGTTATATCTCTGTCTGACTCTATATGTAGTTATATCTCTGTCTCTATATGTAGTTTTATATCTTTCTATATATGTAGTTATATCTCTGTCTCTATATGTAGTTATATCTCTGTCTGTCTCTATATGTAGTTATATCTCTGTCTCTATATGTAGTTATATCTCTGTCTGTCTCTATATGTAGTTATATTTATGTCTGTCTCTATATGTAGTTATATCTCTGTCTGTCTCTATATGCAGTTATATCTCTGTCTGTCTTTATATGTAGTTATATCTCTGTATCTATATGCAGTTATATCTATGTCTGTCTCTATGTGTAGTTATATTTCTGTCTCTCTCTATATGTAGTTATATCTCTGTATCTATATGCAGTTATATCTATGTCTGTCTCTATATGTAGTTATATCTCTATCTGTCTCTATATGTAGTTATATCTCTATCTGTCTCTATATGTAGTTATATCTCTGTCTGTCTCTATATGTAGTTATATCTCTGTCTGTCTCTATATGTAGTTATATCTCTGTCTGTATCTATATGTAATTATATCTCTGTCTCTATATGTAGTTATATCTCTATCTGTCTCTATATGTAGTTATATCTCTGTCTCTATATGTAGTTATATCTCTGTCTCTAAATGTAGTTATATCTCTGTCTCTATATGTAGTTATATCTCTGTCTCTATATGTAGTTATATCTCTGTCTCTATATGTAGTTATATCTCTGTCTCTATATGTAGTTATATCTCTGTCTCTATATGTAGTTATATCTCTGTCTCTATATGTAGTTATATCTCTGTATCTATATGTAGTTATATCTCTGTCTCTATATGTATAGCTTATGCCTGCCCATACCATAACCACACCGCCACCATGGGGCACTCTGTTCACAAAGTTTACATCAGCAAGCTGCTCACAACAAATCTGCTGTGGTGGACATTCCTGCAATCAGCATGCCAATTGCATGCTCCTTCAACATTTGACACATCTGTACCATTGTGTTGTGTGACAAAACTGAGTGGCCTTTTATTGTCCCCCAACAAGAAGGCACACCTGTGTAATGATCATGCTGTTTAATCATTCCTATTGTATCTCAGCGTTTTATTCACATTTTATCTGTGGGTTGCTATCATAGTGTACGTGCTGCATGCACAGGGAAGTGCCATTGCGAAATGTGAGTGGGAGTGAAGTTGTCATGTCGGAACTTCCTCTTTTCTTCTGAAGATGCTATAGTAATGTACCTCTCTTCTATCACTCTTCTACCTCTCTCTCTCTCTCTCTCTCTCTCTCTCTCTCACACGCACACGCCCACACACACACACACTCTTTTCTACTGAAGATGCTATAGTAATGTACCTCTCTTCTATCACTCTTCTACCTCTCTCTCTCTCTCTCTCTCACACGCACACGCCCACACACACACATGCACACACCTCTCTACCACCCCGGTATAGGCACTTTCAACAGCACTCTGCACACATCTTGGGTGGAACCACAGATACAGCTGAAAGGGAGAGTGCAGTAGGATCAAAGAACAGGTTGTTTTTATTGATGTGTTTGTGGGGGGGGGGGGGGGGGGGGTTGAGCGTGTGTTTGAGAGACAGAGATAGAGGGGGAGAGAGAGAGAGATGGGGGAGAGGGGGAGATGTATATTTGTAAGAGTCAGTATGTGCATGATGTCAGGAAGATAAAAGTCCATTGTGAATTCTTATCCAAACTCGTTAAAAAAAAATCAAACATACATTTTTAACAATAACATTGCAATCATTTAGAGTCAAGCTGGGATTGCCTGGATAGTTTGTGAAGCGTTTATATTATTCACTCAGCACTCAGTGAAAGCCTACCAACTTTCTATCCAAGAACTGCAGCTGGGAGAAAAAGAAGAAGATGAAGGAAGAGGAGGAGGAAGAAGGGAGGGCTTTCTTGGCTTCTTTTGTGGCTTTGATTTCTATTGGTCAGTATTGGATGCTTTCTTAGCTGGAATGTGTTTCACTCCCTCTTTCTTCCTCTGATCTATCTATCTGTCTATCTATCTATGTGTGGATAGATGTCCCTCTATCTATCTATGTGTGGATAGAGGTTCCTCTCTCTATGTGTTGATAAAGGTTCCTCTCTCTATGAGTGGATAGAGGTTCCTCTCTCTATGTGTGGATAGATGTCCCTCTATCTATCTATGTGTGGATAGAGGTTCCTCTCTCTATGTGTGGATAGATGTCCCTCTATCTATCTATGTGTGGATAGAGGTTCCTCTCTCTATGTGTGGATAAATGTCCCTCTATCTATCTATCTATCTGTGGATAGATGTCCCTCTATCTATGTGTGGATAGATGTCCCACTATCTATCTGTGTGTGGATAGAGGTCCATCTATCTATCTCTATCTCTCTCTTTCTCTCTCTGTCTCTGTCTCTCGCTGTCTCTCTCTATGTGTGGATAGAGGCCCCTCTATGTGTGGATAGAGGCCCCGCTGTGTGTGGATAGAGGTCCCTCTATCTATCTATCTATCTATCTATCTATCTATCTATCTATCTATCTATCTATCTATATGTGTGTGGATAGAGGTCTATCTATCTATGTGTGTGTGGATAGAGGTCCCTCTGTCTACGTGTGTGTGGATAGTGGTCCCACTATCAATCTATGTGTGGATAGAGGTCCCTCTATGTGTGGATAGATGTCCCTCTATGTGTGGATAGATGTCCCTCTATGTGTGGATAGATGTCCCTCTATGTGTGGATAGATGTCCATCTATCTATCTATCTATCTATCTATCTATCTATCTATCTATCTATCTATCTATCTATCTATCTATCTATCTATCTATCTATCTATCTATCTATCTATCTATCTATCTATCTATCTATCTATCTATCTATCTATCTATCTGTGGATAGAGGTTCTATCTATCTATCTATCTATCTATCTATCTATCTATCTATCTATCTATCTATCTATCTATCTATCTATCTATCTATCTATCTATCTATCTATCTATCTATCTATCTATCTATATGTGTGTGGATAGAGGTCTATCTATCTATGTGTGTGTGGATAGAGGTCCCTCTGTCTACGTGTGTGTGGATAGTGGTCCCACTATCAATCTATGTGTGGATAGAGGTCCCTCTATGTGTGGATAGATGTCCCTCTATGTGTGGATAGATGTCCCTCTATGTGTGGATAGATGTCCCTCTATGTGTGGATAGATGTCCATCTATCTATCTATCTATCTATCTATCTATCTATCTATCTATCTATCTATCTATCTATCTATCTATCTATCTATCTATCTATCTATCTATCTATCTATCTATCTATCTATCTATCTATCTATCTGTGGATAGAGGTTCTATCTATCTATCTATCTATCTATCTATCTATCTATCTATCTATCTATCTATCTATCTATCTATCTATCTATCTATCTATCTATCTATCTATCTATCTATCTATCTATCTATCTATCTATCTATCTATCTATCTATCTATCTATCTATCTGTGGATAGATGTCCCTCTATCTATCTATGTGTGGATAGATGTCCCTCTATCTATCTTTGTGTGGATAGAGGTCCATCTATCTATCTCTATCTCTCTCTTTCTCTCTCTGTCTCTGTCTATCGCTGTCTCTCTCTGTCTCTCTATGTGTGGATAGAAGCCCCTCTATGTGTGTATAGAGGCCCCGCTGTGTGTGGATAGAGGTCCCTCTATCTATCTATCTATCTATCTATCTATCTATCTATCTATCTATCTATCTATCTATCTATCTATCTATCTATCTATCTATCTATCTATCTATCTATCTATCTATCTATCTATCTATCTATCTATCTCTCTATCTGTCTGTCTGTCTGTCTGTCTGTCTGTCTGTCTGTCTGTCTGTCTGTCTGTCTGTCTGTCTGTCTGTCTGTCTGTCTGTCTGTCTGTCTGTCTGTCTGTCTGTCTGTCTGTCTGTCTGTCTGTCTGTCTGTCTGTCTGTGTGTGGATAGAGGTCCCTTTATCTATCTATGTGTGGATAGATGTCCCTCTATCTATCTATCTACCGTCCTTGGCCAGCTCTCCTGCTATCTCTCTCAGAATGACCTTCTTGATCCAAATCAGTCAGGTTTCAAGACTGGTCATTCAACTGAGACTGCTCTTCTCTGTGTCACGGAGGCTCTCCGCACTGCTAAAGCTAACTCTCTCTCCTCTGCTCTCATCCTCCTAGACCTATCTGCTGCCTTTGATACTGTGAACCATCAGATCCTCCTCTCCACCCTCTCCGAGTTGGGCATCTCCGGCGCGGCCCACGCTTGGATTGCGTCCTACCTGACAGGTCGCTCCTACCAGGTGGCGTGGCGAGAATCTGTCTCCGCACCACGTGCTCTCACCACTGGTGTCCCCCAGGGCTCTGTTCTAGGCCCTCTCCTATTCTCGCTATACACCAAGTCACTTGGCTCTGTCATATCTTCACATGGTCTCTCCTATCATTGCTATGCAGACGACACACAATTAATCTTCTCCTTTCCCCCTTCTGATAACCAGGTGGCGAATCGCATCTCTGCATGTCTGGCAGACATATCAGTGTGGATGACGGATCACCACCTCAAGCTGAACCTCGGCAAGACGGAGCTGCTCTTCCTCCCGGGGAAGGACTGCCCGTTCCATGATCTCGCCATCACGGTTGACAACTCCCTTGTGTCCTCCTCCCAGAGTGCTAAGAACCTTGGCGTGACCCTGGAAAACACCATGTCGTTCTCCACTAACATCAAGGCGGTGACCCGATCCTGTAGGTTCATGCTCTACAACATTCGCAGAGTACGACCCTGCCTCACACAGGAAGCGGCGCAGGTCCTAATCCAGGCACTTGTCATCTCCCGTCTGGATTACTGCAACTCGCTGTTGGCTGGGCTCCCTGCCTGTGCCATTAAACCCCTACAACTCATCCAGAACGCCGCAGCCCGTCTGGTGTTCAACCTTCCCAAGTTCTCTCACATCACCCCGCTCCTCCGCTCTCTCCACTGGCTTCCAGTTGAAGCTCGCATCCGCTACAAGACCATGGTGCTTGCCTACGGAGCTGTGAGGGGAACGACACCTCCGTACCTTCAGGCTCTGATCAGGCCCTACACCCAAACAAGGGCACTGCGTTCATCCACCTCTGGCCTGCTTGCCTCCCTACCTCTGAGGAAGCACAGTTCCCGCTCAGCCCAGTCAAAACTGTTCGCTGCTCTGGCACCCCAATGGTGGAACAAGCTCCCTCACGACGCCAGGACAGCGGAGTCAATCACCACCTTCCGGAGACACCTGAAACCCCACCTCTTTAAGGAATACCTAGGATAGGATAAAGTAATCCTTCTAACCACCCCCCCCCTTAACAGATTTAGATGCACTATTGTAAAGTGGTTGTTCCACTGGATATCATAAGGTGAATGCACCAATTTGTAAGTCGCTCTGGATAAGAGCATCTGCTAAATGACTTAAATGTAATGTAAATGTAAATCTATGTGGATAGATGTCCCTCCCTCCCTCTCTATCTATCTATCTATCTATCTATCTATCTATCTATCTATCTATCTATCTATCTATCTATCTATCTATCTATCCTTGTGGATAGAGGTCCCTCTATCTATCTGTGTGGATAGAGGTCCCTCTCTCTCTGCGTGTGTAAGCAAGGCAGCGGAGTGCTCCAGTCTGTCACAATTGCAATGTTCCCCATTAATATGACAAACACACTTGACATCCCATTTCCCCACACGCGACACCAAATGGATGATGGGAAGTTGATATCCTGTCAACGCCGAGCAGCGCATGCATGCTACAGCCCCATCTGGGGCCCCAGAGGAGCTGCCGCCGCCACTAACCAAAGTGGCTGATACGCATGACTGGCTCCTGACGCCGTACCGAGTGAAGGGCAGGTTCAGGACGAGTAAGAAAACGGGGAAGAAATGCATTGTGACACTCTTAACTAAGCTGACCAGACGTTTCGATGCTCAACATGCTGCTTCTTGACATGAGATAACATTTGGCAGATTCATCGGATTAGTGGGACTGTGGGGGATACGTGGTGTCACAAAGTTCTGAGCTCCAACTGTGTACTGTACCGTATGTTGCTGTGTGTCCATCCGTCCATGAGTGTGTATGAGTGTGTGTGTGCACATGTGTGAGTGTATCTGGTCACAAGCTCTACTGATGTCAGTGATGTTGACTCTTTGTTGCTCGTTTTGAGGTGGGCCTCTATAGCTGTTGATGGTGGTAGTGTGAAGGCGTGGTGGTAGGTGGTGTCTCATCAGCATTCAGTTGCTTCCATCTTGTGGTTTACATGGAGAACTGCATATTTCTGCTCTAGTTGCTGCCCCTGTGAGTCAGTAATGTTTCAGTCACATCCTGTGAGGAACACCTCTAGGGCCCAATACTGATCTTTTGCCACTAACTGGTCTTTTGACCATTCCAATCCGACCTTTTGGCCTGCTAGTATGGCAGGTTATTGGTACTGGTGAGTAGCCGTAGGCTCTAGCATTCACCAGTTTGCAAAAGCTGATCCAGTTTACCTGTAGGGGAGAGTAGGTTAAGTTGAGCCACCCTTGTTTTCTAAGGAAAAAATACACAAAATTATTAGGATGAGGTCATCACTACATGGAGTCTGTGAAGGAAGAAACCACGTGGACAAAGTGGCAAGCAAGTTAGGTCATTAAAAAAAAACGGATTTTCACCAAGTCACATGAATTTAATTGTGTTAGAGGTTTCGTGATTCTTGTATCTAAACCAAAGTAGATCATTGTAAGATTGTTCTATACATCAGTTGGAGTCTCTATAAGCTTCAATATGAGGTCCTGACCTAGCATGAAAGAGCATCCTTGTAGCTGTGAGGGCTAATAGAGTCAAAATGTTTGCCTTGGAGTAAGTTGACCCAATGGCTATGGGGTAAGTCGAGCCAATAGTTGCCCCAATGGCCATGGGGTAAGTCGAGCCAATAGTTGCCCCAATGGCCATGGGGTAAGTCGAGCCAATAGTTGCCCCAATGGCCACGGGGTAAGTCGAGTCAATAGTTGCCCCAATGGCCATGGGGTAAGTCGAGCCAATAGTTGAGCCAATGGCAAGTTTAGCAAATTGAAGTTTCCAGGTTTAATGCAAAGCATTATCGCTGGGATATGAGGTAACTGGCCTATGTTAAAAGTGTTTTAAGTGTTTGTTAGTTGGATGCTACCATGAATACGAATAATCATGGTAGCCGTCCACATTCATGTAGAAGTGTTTAGAAACATTCTTTTCTTATTTACCATAAAAGTGACTCCAAAATTTACATTTACATTTTAGTCATTTAGCAGACGCTCTTATCCAGAGCGACTTACAGTAGTGAATGCATACATTTCATACATTTTTTTTTTTTTTTCGTACTGGTCCCCCGTGGGAAAAATGACACAATACGTTATTTACCATTCATTTCAATTAGGCACAAAATAATTTTAAAAACAGCCAAAACAAACAGCAAAAGCATCCAACAAATGTGTAGTCACAACCTTGATGTAGTCATTGCGTTCTATGAACAAGGGACAAAATAGTTAACTTCTGATTACTTTAATACACATATTATTGAATTTGTCCCAATACCTTCGGTCCCCTAAAATGGAGGGGACTACAGTTGAAGTCAGAAGATTACATACACCTTAGCGACACACATTTAAACTCAGTTTTTCACAATTCCTGACATTTAATCCTAGTAAAAATTCCCTGTCTTAGGTCAGTTAGGATCACCACTTTATTTTAAGAATGTGAAATGTCAGAATAATAGTAGAGAATTATTTATTTCAGCTTTTATTTCTTTCATCACATTCCCAGTGAGTCAGAAGTTTACATACACTCAATTAGTATTTGGTAGCATTGCCTTTAAATTGTTTAACTTGGGTCAAACGTTTCGGGTAGCCTTCCACAAGCTTTCCACAATAAGTTGGGTGAATTTTGGCCCATTCCTCCTGACAGAGCTGGTGTAACTGAGTCAGGTTTGTAGGCCTCCTTGCTCGACATGCTTTTTAAGTTCTGCCCAAAGATTTCTATAGGATTGAGGTAAGGGCTTTGTGATGGCCACTCCAATACCTTGACTTTGTTGTCCTTACGCCATTTTGCCACAACTTTGGAAGTATGCTTGGGGTCATTGTCCATTTGGAAGACCCATTTGCGACCAAGCTTTAACTTCCTGACTAATGTCTCGAGATGTTGCTTCAATATATCCACATAATTTTCCTCCCTCGTGATGCCATCTATTTTGTGAAGTGCACCAGGCCCTCCTGCAGCAAAGCACCCCCACAACATGATGCTGCCACCCCTGTGCTTCACGGTTGGGATGGTATTCTTCGGCTTGCAAGCCTCCCTTTTTTTCCTCAAAACATAACGATGGTCAATATGGCCAAACAGTTCTATTTCTGATTCATCAGACCAGAGGACATGTCTCCAAAAAGTATGATCGTTGTCCCCATGTGCAGTTGCAAACCGTAGTCTGGCTTTTTTATGGCGGCTTTAGAGCAGTGGCTTCTTCCTTGCTGAGCGACCTTTCAGGTTATGTTGATGTAGGACTCGTTTTACTGTGGATATAGATACTTTTGTACCGATTTCCTCCAGCATCTTCACAGGGTCCTTTGCTGTTGTTCTGGGATTGATTTGGACTTTTCGAACCAAAGTACGTTCATCTCTAGGAGACAGAACGCATCTCCTTCCTGAGCGGTATGACGGCTGCGTGGTCCCATGGTAATTGTACTTGCGTACTACTGTTTGTACAGATGAAGGTAGTACCTTAAGGCGTTTGGTAATTGCTCCAAAGGACAAACCAGACTTGTGGAGGTCTACAATTATTTTCTGAGCTCTTGGCTGATTTCTTTTGATTTTCCCATGATGTCAAGCAAAGAGGCACTGAGTTTGAAGGTAGGCCTTGAAATACATCCACAGGTACACCTCCAGTTGACTCAAATGATGTCATTTAGCCTATCAGAAGCTTCTAAAGCCGTGAGAGCATTTCTTGAATTTTCCACACTGTTTAAAGGCACAGTCAACTTAGTGTATTTCAACTTCTGACCCACTGGAATTGTGATACAGTGAATTATAAGTGAAAAAATCTGTCTGTAAACAACTGTTTGAAAAATGACTTGTGTCATGCACAAAGTAAATGTCCTAACCGACTTGCCAAAACTATAGTTTGTTAACCAGAAATTGGTGGAGTGGTTGAAAAACGAGTTTGAATGACTCCAACCTAAGTGTATGTAAACTTTCGACTTCAACTGTATGTACAAAAAATGTAATTTCTAATAGGTTCACCCGATATGGATGAAAACACCCTCAAATTAAAGCTGACAATATGCACTTTGACCTCAAAGTGTTTATAATAATACCTCATCAGCATAGCAGGTATTTATACGCTACTCCTACCCCAAACGATTCAATAAAATTAAGTATTCTATTCGGTCTCTGTTGTCATTCAGTTAAATCTGTACTTGATTGCTCCCTGTTTCCACGTCATTCCAATGAAATGACGTTGAACCAATGTGGAATAGAGGTCGAATTGACATCTGTTTCCAGTGGGATGTTTTCAAAATCTGTAATGTTTACACGAATTCTGATTATTTCCAGGGATACACAACATCCTGAAATATATGTAGACAATGCTTTTAGATAGAATACTATATTTCCTTTGACAGAGGGACGCTGAATGTAACAAATGGCTCAATTTAGCCCACTCTGAAGGATAGTTGGTTTAGCCTCTTGTACATACATGTGCTAGAAGGCCAAACTGTGTTTCTAATCTACTGAACACAGATTGTGCACTAGACATTACCAAGGTACAATTCCTCTGAGATTTAAAGTTGAGCTCTATCATGTAAATACACTGCTCAAAAAAATAAAGGGAACACTTAAACAACACATCCTAGATCTGAATGAAATAAATAATCTTATTAAATACTTTTTTCTTTACATAGTTGAATGTGCTGACAACAAAATCACACAAAAATAATCAATGGAAATCCAATTTATCAACCCATGGAGGTCTGGATTTGGAGTCACACTCAAAATTAAAGTGGAAAACCACACTACAGGCTGATCCAACTTTGATGTAATGTCCTTAAAACAAGTCAAAATGAGGCTCAGTAGTGTGTGTGGCCTCCACGTGCCTGTATGACCTCCCTACAACGCCTGGGCATGCTCCTGATGAGGTGGCGGATGGTCTCCTGAGGGATCTCCTCCCAGACCTGGACTAAAGCATCCGCCATCTCCTGGACAGTCTGTGGTGCAACATGGCGTTGGTGGATGGAGTGAGACATGATGTCCCAGATGTGCTCAATTGGATTCAGGTCTGGGGAACAGGCGGGCCAGTCCATAGCATCAATGCCTTCCTCTTGCAGGAACTACTGACACACTCCAGCCACATGAGGTCTAGCATTGTCTTGCATTAGGAGGAACCCAGGGCCAACCGCACCAGCATATGGTCTCACAAGGGGTCTGAGGATCTCATCTCGGTACCTAATGGCAGTCAGGCTACCTCTGGCGAGCACATGGAGGGCTGCGCGGCCCCCCAAAGAAATGCCACCCCACACCATGACTGACCCACCGCCAAACCGGTCATGCTGGAGGATGTTGCAGGCAGCAGAACGTTCTCCACGGCGTCTCCAGACTCTGTCACGTCTGTCACGTGCTCAGTGTGAACCTGCTTTCATCTGTGAAGAGCACAGGGCGCCAGTGGCGAATTTGCCAATCTTGGTGTTCTCTGGCAAATGCCAAACATCCTGCACGGTGTTGGGCTGTAAGCACAACCCCCACCTGTGGACGTCGGGCCCTCATACCACCCTCATGGAGTCTGTTTCTGACCGTTTGAGCAGACATATGCACATTTGTGGCCTGCTGGAGGTCATTTTGCAGGGCTCTGGCAGTGCTCCTCCTTGCACAAAGGCGGAGGTAGCGGTCCTGCTGCTGGGTTGTTGCCCTCCTACAGCCTCCTCCACGTCTCCTGATGTACTGGCCTGTCTCCTGGTAGCGCCTCCATGCTCTAGACACTACGCTGACAGACACAGCAAACCTTCTTGCCACAGCTCGCATTGATGTACCATCCTGGATGAGCTGCACTACCTGAGCCACTTGTGTGGGTTGTAGACTCCGTCTCATGCTACCACTAGAGTGAAAGCACCGCCAGCATTCAAAAGTGACCAAAACATCAGCCAGGAAGCATAGGAACTGAGAAGTGGTCTGTGGTCACCACCTGCTGAACCACTCCTTTATTGGGGGTGTCTTGCTTATTGCCTATAATTTCCACCTGTTGTCTATTCCATTTGCACAACAGCATGTGAAATTTATTGTCAATCAGTGTTGCTTCCTAAGTGGACAGTTTGATTTCACAGAAGTGTGATTGACTTGGAGTTACATTGTGTTGTTTAAGTGTTCCCTTTATTTTTTTGAGCAGTGTATAAACATAAATATAAAAATATCATGTAAATATAAACATAAATATACAAATATCATGTAAATCATGTAAAAGGCCCTGAAGCCAATCTGCTGAATGTAAGCCAGTGGAGGCTGCTCAGGGGAGGACGGCTCAAAATAATGGCTGGAACGGAGCGATCGGAACGGCATCAAACACATGGAAACCATGGAAACTATGTGTTTCATGTATCTGATACCATTCCACTCATTCTAGCCGTTACCACGAGCCCGTCCTCCCCAATTAAGGTGCCACGACCTCCTGTGGTGTAAGCCTATACTGTATGGCTGCGTTTACACAGGCAGCCCAATTCTGATCGTTTGCCTTTTGACCAATCAGATTAGAGCTTTTGCCAACAATTGGGCAAAAGACATGAATTGGGCTGCTTGTATAAATGCAGTCTACACGTAAACAACAGAGCTCAATACACTAATACAATCAGATCATGAAGCCTGCCTAACGAGTATGTGTAGTACTGTGTATAGTACAGTAAGTAGCGTGGCTGGTTCAAACGGTTGCTGTGGGATACTTCAGTTCCTTGTTGTTTCCCCCCTTTAAAACACCACATTCATTAATACAGTATAGTTTCCTGCTTTCCTGCTCAGTCTCTCTCCTTTTGTCTTCATTGATAGAACTATGTGTGGTTAGTTACTGCTTCCAACAACACCTCCGGATGTTTTCGCTCATCCCTCTCCTCATGCCGTGGACTGGACTCCCTCTTTGGTAGGATATGCTTGGAATCAAAAAGGCAAAATAAAACGCCCTATTGGTTTCTATGGGATAGGTAAAACAGATTTAAATTGATTGCCATTAATTGTCTTTTGTGAGACCACATTATCTTCCACAATTCGAGGAGGCTTTAACCAAACCAATTAATTTGCTTCGCTCCCCTCCTTTCCTTTCCTCTCTCTCTCACTTTCTTTCGACTCTTGTATTTCTCTCGCTCTCTTTCTGTAACACCACTGTTTCTCAGGCCAGACGTACAGTGCCTTGCGAAAGTATTCGGCCGCGTTGAACTTTTCGACCTTTTGCCACATTTCAGGCTTCAAACATAAAGATATAAAACTGTATTTTTTGTGAAGAATCAACAACAAGTGGGACACAATTATGAAGTGGAACGAAATTTATTGGATATTTCAAACTTTTTAACAAATAAAAAACTGAAAAATTGGGCGTGCAAAATTATTCAGCCCCTTTACTTTCAGTGCAGCAAACTCTCTCCAGAAGTTCAGTGAGGATCTCTGAATGATCCAATGTTGACCTAAATGACTAATGATGATAAATAGAATCCACCTGTGTGTAATCAAGTCTCCGTATAAATGCACCTGCTCTGTGATAATCTCAGAGGTCCGTTTAAAGCGCAGAGAGCATCATGAAGAACAAGGAACACACCAGGCAGGTCCGAGATACTGTTGTGGAGAAGTTTAAAGCCGGATTTGGATACAAAAACATTTCCCAAGCTTTAAACATCCCAAGGAGCACTGTGCAAGCGATAATATTGAAATGGAAGGAGTATCAGACCACTGCAAATCAACGAAGACCCGGCCGTCCCTCTAAACTTTCAGCTCATACAAGGAGAAGACTGATCAGAGATGCAGCCAAGAGGCCCATGATCACTCTGGATGAACTGCAGAGATCTACAGCTGAGGTAGGAGACTCTGTCCATAGGACAACAATCAGTCGTATACTGCACAAATCTGGCCTTTATGGAAGAGTGGCAAGAAGAAAGCCATTTCTTAAAGATATCCATAAAAAGTGTCGTTTAAAGTTTGCCACTAGCCACCTGGGAGACACACCAAACATGTGGAAGAAGGTGCTCTGGTCAGATGAAACCAAAATCGAACTTTTTGGCAACAATGCAAAACGTTATGTTTGGCGTAAAAGCAACACAGCTCATCACCCTGAACACACCATCCCCACTGTCAAACATGGTGGTGGCAGCATCATGGTTTGGGCCTGCTTTTCTTCAGCAAGGGCAGGGAAGATGGTTAAAATTGATGGGAAGATGGATGGAGCCAAATACAGGACCATTCTGGAAGAAAACCTGATGGAGTCTGCAAAAGACCTGAGACTGGGACGGAGATTTGTCTTCCAACAAGACAATGATCCAAAACATAAAGCAAAATCTACAATGGAATGGTTCACAAATAAACATATCCAGGTGTTAGAATGGCCAAGTCAAAGTCCAGACCTGAATCCAATCGAGAATCTGTGGAAAGAACTGAAAACTGCTGTTCACAAACGCTCTCCATCCAACCTCACTGAGCTCGAGCTGTTTTGCAAGGAGGAATGGGCAAAAATGTCAGTCTCTCGATGTGCAAAACTGATAGAGACATACCCCAAGCGACTTACAGCTGTAATCGCAGCAAAAGGTGGCGCTACAAAGTATTAACTTAAGGGGGCTGAATAATTTTGCACGCCCAATTTTTCTGTTTTTTATTTGTTAAAAAAGTTTGAAATATCCAATAAATTTCGTTCCACTTCATGATTGTGTCCCACTTGTTGTTGATTCTTCACAAAAAGTTACAGTTTTATATCTTTATGTTTGAAGCCTGAAATGTGGCAAAAGGTCGAAAAGTTCAAGGGGGCCGAATACTTTCGCAAGGCACTGTATATACCTCTCTCCTCTCTTTCTGTCATACCACCGTTTCCCACATATGCTGAGCACTTGTTGGCTGCTTTTCCTTCACTTTGCGGTCCATCTCATCCCAAACCATCTCAATTTGGTTGAGGTTGGGTGATTGTGGGGGCCAGGTCATCTGATGCAGCACTCCATCACTCTCCTTCTTGGTCAAATAGCCCTTACACAGCCTGGAGGTGTGTTGGGTCATTGTCCTGTTGAAAAACTAATGATAGTCCCACT
Source organism: Salmo salar (assembly GCF_965601325.2). Lineage (NCBI taxonomy): Eukaryota > Metazoa > Chordata > Actinopteri > Salmoniformes > Salmonidae > Salmo > Salmo salar. The sequence continues at coordinate 12,350,015 of NC_138291.1, read as the reverse complement.
AAGTGCAAACCAAGTGGGATGGCGTATCGCTGCAGAATGCTGTGGTAGCCATGCTGATTAAGCGTGCCTTGAATTCTAAATAAATCACAGACAGTGTCACCAGCAAAGCACCCCCACACCATCACACCTCCTACTCCATGCTTCACGGCGGGAACCACACGTGCAGAGATCATCCATTCACCTACTCTGCACGGAGGTTGGAACCAAAAATCTCACATTTGGACTCATCAGAGCAAAGAACAGATTTCCACCTATCTATTGTCCATTGCTCATGTTTCTTGGCCCAAGCAAGTCTCTTGTTCTTATTGGTGTCCGTTAGTAGTGGTTTCTTTGCAGCAATTCGACCATGAAGGCCTGATTTACGCAGTCTCCTTTGAACAGATGATGTTGCGATGTGTCTGTTACTTGAACTCTGTGAAGCATTGATGGACTGTCATTTCTCTTTGCTTATTTGAGCTGTTCTTTCCATAATATGAACTTTGTCTTTTACCAAATAGGGCTATCTTCTGTATACCACCCCTACCTTGTCACAACTTAATTGATTGGCTCAAATGCAGAAAGAAGGAAATAAATTCCAAATTAACTTTTAACAAGGCACACCTGTTAATTAAAACGCATGCTAGGTGACTACCTCATGAAGAGAGAATGCCAAGAGTGTGCAAAGTGGTCATCAAGGCAAAGGGTGGCTACTTTGACCAATCTCAAAACTCAAATATATTAAGATTTGTTTAACACTTTTTTTGGTCACTACATGATTCCATATGTGTTATTTCATAGTTTTGATGTCTTCACTATAATTCTAAAATATAGAAAATAGTAAAAAATAAAGAAAACACCTTCAATGAGTAGGTGTGTCCAAACCTTTGACTGGTACTGTAATTCCAATTTGACATTATGGGGTATTGTGTGTAGGCCAGCGGAACGAAAATCTCAAATTATTCAATTTTAAATTTAGGCCGAACACAACAAAATGTGGAAAAAGTTGAGGGGTGTGAACACTTTCTGATGTCACTATGCATTTGGAAAGTATTCAGACCCCTTGACCTTTTCCACATTTTGTTACAGTACAACTTGATTGTAAAATGGATTAAAAAAATAATAATCCTCAACAAACTAAACACAATACCCTAACATGACAAAGCAAAAACAGATTTTTGGTAATGTTTATACAAGGTCTCACAGTTGACAGCGTATGTCAGAGCAAAAACCAAGCCATGAGGTCGAAGGAATTGTCCGTAGAGCTTCTAGACAGGATTGTGTCAAGGCACAGATCTGGGAAAGGGTACCAAAAAAATGTCAGCAGCATTGAAAGTACCCAAGAACAGTGGCCTCCATCGATTCTTAAATGGAAGAAGTTTGGAACCACCAAGACTCTTCCTAGAACTGGCCACCCGGCCAAACTGAGCAATCGGGGGAGAAGGGCCTTGGTCAGGTAGCTGACCAAGAACCTGATGGTCACTCTGACAGAGCTCTAGAGTTCCTCTGTGGAGATGGGAGAACCTTCCAAAAGTACGACCATCTCTGCAGCACTCCACCAATCAGGCCTTTATGGTAGAGTGGCCAGACGGAAGCCACTCCTCAGTAAAAGGCACATGACAGCCCACTTGGAGTTGCCAAAAGGCAGCTAAAGGACTCTCAGATCATGAGAAACAAGATTCTCTGGTCTGATGAAATTAAGATTGAACTCCTTGGCCTGAATGCCAAGAGTCACGTCTGGAGGAAACCTGGCACCATCCCTACGGTGAAGCATGGTGGTGAGGGGATGTTTTTCAGCGGCAGAGACTGGGAGACCAGTCAGGAATGAGGGAAAGATAAATGGAGCAAAGTACAGAGAGATCCTTGATTAAAACCTGCACCAGAGCACTCAGGACTTCAGACTGGGGTGAAGGTTTACCTTCCAACAGGACAACGACCCAAAGCACACAGCCAAGACAACGCAGGAGTGGCTTCGGGATAAGTCTCTGAATGTCCTTGAGTGGCCCAGCCAGAGCCCAGACTTGAACCCGATCTAACATCTCTGAAGAGACCTGAAAATAGCTGTGCAACATCGCTCCCATATCCAACCTGACAGAACTTGAGAGGATCTGCAGAGAAGAATGGGATCAACTCCCCAAATACAGGTGTGCCAAGCTTGTTGCATCATACCCAAGAAGACTTGAGGCTGTAATCGCTGCCACCGGTTCTTCAACAAAGTACTGAGTGCAGGGTCTGAATACTTACGTAAATGTGATATTTCCATTATTTATTTGTAATAGATTTGCAAAATTTTCTGAAAAACGTTTTTTTTTTTTTTTGTCATTATGGGGTATTGTGTGTAAATTGATGAGAAAAATAACAATTTAGTCCATTTTAGAATAAGGCTGTAATGCAACAAAATGTGGATAAAGTCAAGAGGTCTGAATACATTCTGTATGCACTGTATGTGTACATGACCAGTCCAATTTGATGACTAAGAGTTGAAAGATTCACTCACTTCTCAGAAAGGGAACTTTGTGATTGTGGAAGATTTCCCCCAATTCTACTTAGTGTACCTTGACTCATCATGACCGGAACTACACACACACACACACACACACACACACACACACACACACACACACACACACACACACACACACACACGCACGCATGCACACGCACGCACGCACGCACAGCCACGCACCCTATGCACATTACATTGTGAAAAGCATTTCTTACCATAAAGTAACAACAAAATGCCAACAGTAAAGCTGCCTTTCAACTTTATTTACTGTAAATTAAATGTATAAAGTTCAAAGGTTTTGTCAACTATTTCTTTCTTATTTTGTGTATATTTCCTCCATATTACAATGTCCTCTTGTTGTAAAACAAGCATTTGGACCTACTTATTCATCATGCAGCCACAGACCTCGTGTTGTTTCTATGTCAGAAAGACAGAAACTTTGAGACCTAACTATCATTCTTCTCGTCCCGACAGCTCCTCCTGCCACCACAGCAGATCTCATGATGTTCCTGTGAGAAAGTAGAGAGACGCTCATAGACGGCACAAAGCACTTTTTCAGAATACAGCAGCATACTGTATGAAACCCAGGGATGCATTCATGAACACAATGTTTAAAAGTGTTAGAAAAAAACGTTGGGGTACCAATCAAACAAGAATTCAATGAATTCAATCATTAAAACTGACTGGTACCCAGGCTACTCTAACAAATCCTAGTTATGTCAGAAAGAAGAAGAATGACTTGGTGTAAATGGTAACATACCAAGTCAGACATTTGGTTCAAGCCACATTCGAAGGTTGACTCTCCACTGTCATATTTCTTGTTGTGTTCTATGACCCTGGTCCTACACTCTAGCCAGATCTTCTTGCGCTTGGCTTCCTCCTCCTTGGATTTGTACTTCTTCCCTGTAAATACACACATTCTGTAAATGAGAATTATAAGTACTTTGTGCAGTATACAAGATTTTCAGTCTCATCACTGTATTCTTCGTGTTGTATTGAAGTGTTCTGTCTACATGACGAACACAGGCTAGGATTGTTTTTCCGACAGGGCGTATTTGATACAGCCCCGCAAAAAATTCAAAGCCTGGGGAGAAGGAAACATGTATTGTCTGTGTGAATTAATCTTATCATGATCATGTGAGAGTGGGGTACATGCTACAATTATCAATTATGCATAAAACAAATCTAATTTTGTTTTGAGTTTTGTAGCACAAGCAATTGACACAAGCACACCCCTGTGTTTTATAAGCCCATATGGGCTGTGTAACCAAATTGTGTGACACTGAGAAGAAAAAAAAATGTATTATAAGAAAGCAATCACATTCTATCAGGTACACAGAGAAAAAAAGTGTACTCAAACAAAAGAAAAACTCCAGCACACTGGTAATCTTGATGCTTACAACAATTTAATGGATCTTATTTAACCTATCATTATTACCATGTTCTTCTTTCCACTCTTCAAACTCTTTGTCCACATCTTGACGTTCACTTGCCATATTCACTCACAGCCACAACCAGGCAGAACAGAAGAAGCTTCAAACTGAAAAAACATGACAAATTATGTCCTATGTGATTATGTGCAACTATTTTTATTAAAGCCACAATCCTAAATTGTGAGTTTATGAATAGTAGTTCTAAATTCATGAGGCTTTATATTCTTCATGAATCAATGGGTGCCTTCAGAAAGTATACACACTCCTGGACAACAACAAAAAAAAGTTTAAATGGATGTAATTCCCAACAATTTACACAAAATACTCTAATGTCAAAGTGTAAGACACATTCTAACATTTGTATTCTCCTGCTGAAAAGGTAAATGTTTCTCTCAGTGTCTGTTGGAAAGCAGACAACCAGATTCTCCTGTAGGATTTTACCGTTGCTTAGCGCGATTCTGTTTTTTTTTATATCCTAAAAGAAATTCCCCATACCTTGCCAATGACATGCATACCCATAACCACCATGCTTTAAAATATGAAGAGTGGTACTCAGTGATGTGTTGTGTACAGTTAAAGTAGGAAGTTCACATACACCTTAGCCAAATACATTTAAATGCAGTTTTTCACAATTCCTGACATTTAATCCAAGTGGAAATTCCCTGTCTTAGGTCAGTTAGGATCACCACTTTATTTTAAGAATGTGAAATGTCAGAATAATAGTAGAGAGAATAATTTATTTTAGCTTTTGTTTCTGTCATCACATTCCCAGTGGGTCAGAAGTTTACATACACTCAATTAGTATTTGGCAACATTGCCTTTAAATTGTTTAACTTGGGTCAAACGTTTCAGGTAGCCTTCCACAAGCTTCCCACAATAAGTTGGGTGAATTTTGACCCAAGCCATTTTGCCACAACTTTGGAAGTATGCTTGGGGTCATTGTCCATTTGGAAGACCCATTTGCGACCAAGATTTAACTTCCTGACTGATGTGTTGAGATGTTGCTTCAATATATCCACGTAATTTTCCTCCTCAGGATGCCATCTATTTTGTGAAGTGCACCAGTCCCTCCTACAGCTAAGCACCCCCACAACATGATGCTGCCACCCTCGTGCTTCATGGTTGGGATGGTGTTCTTCGGCTTGCAAGCTTCCCTTTTTCCTCCAAACATAACGATGGTCATTATGGCCAAACAGTTCTATTTTTGTTTCATCAGACCAGAGGACATTTCTACAAAAAGTACGATCTTTGTCCCCATGTGCAGTTGCAAACCGTAGTCTGGCTTTTTTATGGCGGTTTTGGAGCAGTGGCTTCTTCCTTGCTGAGCGGCCTTCAGGTTATGTCAATATTCGACTCGTTTTATATTGTGGAAATAGATACTTTGGTACCGGTTTCCTCCAGCATCTTCTGTTTTGGGATTGATTTGCACTTTTCGCACCAAAGTACGTTCATCTCTAGGAGACAGAACGCGTCTCCTTCCTGAGCGGAATGACGGCTGCGTAGTCCCATGGTATTTATACTTGCATACTATTGTTTGTACCGATGAACGTAGTACCTTCAGGCTAGAGGTCGACCGATTAATCGGTAATCTGTATTTTTGGCCATCGATTTGACGATTTTTTTTGGTGATTTTGTTTTACACCTTTATTTAACTAGGCAAGTCAGATTAAGAACACATTCTTATTTTCAATGGCGGCCTAGGAACGGGGGTTAACTGCCTTGTTCAGGGGGGATTCGGGGTTTCGTTTTTGCAACCTTCTGGTTACTAGTCCAATGCTCTAACCACCTGCCTTACATTGCACTCCACAAGGAGCCTGTTACGCGAGGGCAGCAAGAAACCAAGGTAAGTTGCTAGCTAGCATTAAACTTTTCTTATAAAAAACTATCAATCTTAACATAATCACTAGTTAACTACATATTTACATTTACATTTTAGTAGATGCTCTTATCCAGAGCGACTTACAGTAGTGAATGCATACATTTCATGCTGGCGTTGCAAACACCATGCTCTACCAACTGAGCCACAGGGGAGACATGGTTGATGATATTACTAGTTTATCTAACGTGTCCTGCGTTGCATATGATCGATGCGGTGCCTGTTAATTTCTCATCGAATCACAGCCTACTTCGACAAACGGGTGATTTAACAAGCACATTTGCGAAAAAAGCACTGTCGTTGCACCAATGTACCTAACCATGAACATCAATGCCTTTCTTTAAAATCAATACACAAGTATATATTTTTAAACCTGCATATTTAGTTAATATTGCCTGCTAATATGAAATTGTGTCACTGCTCTTGCGTTCATTGCCTGGCTCGTTGCGAACTAATTTGCCAGAATTCTACGTAATTATGACATACCATTGAAGGTTGTGCAATGTAACAGGAATATTTAGACTTAGGGATTCCACCCGTTAGATAAAATATGGACCGGTTCCGTATTTCACTGAAAGAAAAAAAATGTTTTGTTTTCGAGATGATAGTTTCCGGATTCGACCATATTAATGATCTAAGGCTCGTATTTCTGTGTGTTTATCATATTATAATTAAGTCTATGATTTGATAGAGCAGTCTGACTGAGCGGTGGTAGGCACCAGCAGGCTCGTAAGCATTCATTCAAACAGCACTTTTGTGCGTTTTGCCAGCAGCTCTTCGCAATGCATTGTGCTGTTTATGACTTCAAGCCTGTCAACTACCAAGATTAGGCTGGTGTAACCGATGTGAAATGGCTAGCTAGTTAGCTGGGTGCGCGCTAATAGCATTTCAAACGTTACTCGCTCTGAGACTTGGAGTAGTTGTTCCCCTTGCTCTGCATGGGTAACGCTGCTTCGAGGGTGGCTGTTGTCGATGTGTTCCTGGTTTGAGCCCAGGTAGGGGCGAAGAGAGGGACAGAAGCTATACTGTTACACTGGCAATACTAAACGGCCTATAACAGCATCCAATAGTCAAAGGTATATGAAATACAAATAGTATAGAGAGAAATAGTCCTATAATTCCTATAATGACTACAACCTAAAACTTCTTACCTGGAAATATTGAAGACTCATGTTAAAAGGAACCACCAGCTTTCATATGTTCTCATGTTCTGAGCAAGGAACTTAAACGTTATCTTTCTTACATGGCACATATTGCACTTTTACTTTCTTCTCCAACACTTTGTTTTTGCATTATTTAAACCAAATTGAACATGTTTCAATATTTATTTGAGGCTAAATTGATTTTATTTATGTATTAAGTTAAAATAAGTGTTCATTCAGTATTGTTGTAATTGTCATTATTACAAATAAAAATGTTTTTTAAAGTCGTCCGATTAATCGGTATCGTTTTTTTTTGGTCATCCAATAATCGGTATCGGTTACGGCGTTGAAAAATTATAAATCGGTCGACCTCTACTTCAGGCATTTGGAAATTGCTCCAAAGGACGAACCAGACTTGTGGAGGTCTACAATTATTTTTCTGGGGTCTTGGCTGATTTCTTTTGATTTTCCCATGATGTCAAACAAAGAGGCACTGAGTTTGAAAGTAGGCCTTGAAATACATCCACAGGTACACCTCCAGTTGACTCAAATTATGTCAATTAGCCTATCAGAAGCTTCTAAAGCCATGACATCTTTTCTGGAATTTTCCACGCTGTTTAAAGACACAGTCAACTTAGTGTATGTAAACTGCTGACCCACTGGAATTGGGATACAGTTAATTATAAGTGAAATAATCTGTCTGTAAACAATTGTTGGAAAAATTACTTGTGTCATGCACAAAGTAGATGTCCTAACCGACTTGCCAAAACTATAGTTTGTTAACAAGAAATTTGTGGAGTGGTTGAAAAACGAGTTTTAATGACTCCAACCTAAGTGTATGTAAACTTCCGACTTCAACTGTATTTGCCCCAAACAAAACGCTTTGTATTCAGGACATAAAAGTTAATTTCTTTGCCACATTATTTGCAGTTTTACTTCAGTGACTTGTTGCCAACAGAATGCATGTTTTGGAATATTGTTTATTCTGTACAGGCTTCCTTTTCACTCTGTCATTTAGGTTAGTATTGTGGAGTAACTACAATGTTGTTGAGCCATCCTCAGTTTTCTCCCATCACAGCTTTTAAACTCTGTAACTGTTTTAAAGTCACCATTGACCTCATGGTGAAATCTCTGATTGGTTTCCTTCCTCTCCGGCAACGGAGTTAGAAAGGATGCCTGTATCTTTGTCGTGATTGGATGGTGTATCAATACACCCAAAGTGTAATTAACAACTTCAACATGCTCAAAGGGATATTCAATGTCTGATTCTTCTTTTTTACCCATCTACCTATAGGTGCCCTTCTTTGCGAGGCATTGGAAAACCTCCCTGGTCTTTGTGGTTGAATCTGTGTTTGAAATTCACTGCTCGGCTGAGGGAACTTACATATTATTAATTTTATGTGTGGGGTACAGAGTTGAGGTAGTCATTCAAAATCATAAATCATGTTAAAAACATGAAACTTATGTGACTTGTTAAGAAAATGTGCACTCCTGAGCATATCTAGGCTTGCCATAACAAAGGGGTTAAATACTTATTGACTCAAGACATTTCAGATTTTCATTTTTTATTAATTTGTAAAAAAAAAAAAAAAACACCTTTGACATTGTGGGGTATTGTGTGCAGGCCAGTGACACAAAATCTCTATTTAATACATTTCAAATTCAGGCAGTAACACAACAAAATGTTTCTGAAGGCACTGTATACCATTAATTGATTTCTGTTTTATTTAACTGGGCAAGTCAGTTAATTTAAGAACAAGTTCTTATTTACAATGACGGCCTACACCAGCCAAACCCAGACGACGCCAGGCCAATTGTGCACCGCCCAATGGGACTCCCAATCACGGCTGGTGTGATACAGCCTGGGTTCTAAACATGATGTCTGTAATGACGCCTCAAGCACTGAGATGCAGAGCCTTACACTGCTGAGCCAGGGTCTGTAGTGACGCCTCAAGCACTGAGATGCAGAGCCTTACACTGCTGAGCCACTCGGGAGCCCACAGGAAATTGACCAAGGAACAGCTGTACATATTGAAGATTCTACCTTTAATGAAGCTATTAGTAAAAACGATCCTCAGACAATATTGTCATACTCTATGTGAGAGAAAATATAGTTATTTTCCCTTACCTGTTCCAGAGTGCAGGAGCAAAAATAGGATTTCAAGTAAGCAGTGCAGATACTCACTAACGAAGGGAGGGATGGGGGACGGACGTCAGAGGAAAAGTGACGTATGTGGTCAATGGAGAGGAAGTCGTATTTCTTTGCTCAATGTTATATTCTCTCATTAGCTGCCAACCTTTATTCTCATAATTGAAACACCAGATTTGTTATGTAAACTGCCAAAAGTGTATTTGGTAAATGGAATCGGATAAATATACCTATCAGATGCACTATGTGTGTAGGTTACTATTTACTAACACTACAAACCCTTACTACACTTGACTCGATGTAAGCGTTTTGTGGATTATTAATCTAACAATCATAATATCAAAGTTTAGCGCACAGTTGGGTTGTACTGTACAAAACGATGAGAAATACCTTCTGAAAAGCTGTGAATCTGGTATTTTCTCCTGTAAACACCCAACGGACAAAATGAAAGTTAGAAAATGGTACCGCCCTGTTCCTGACGCAGTACCATAGATATATATTCATATAGAACGGGTTTGGCTTAAAACACATTGCTTTCTATGAAAAATAACCCATCTATAAAAGTATTTATTCTCTGTAATGCTTTGGAGCGTGATGCCCGTGTGGTGAGATACTGTAACTCGATCCGTTGCTACAGTATATGACGACACGAGTACTTATTTCAAGAAGCGCTTGTATTGCAGTTAATTGAGTCTTTGATTTCATAAAATATCTTTAAGGAGTAAACAAGGAAACAACAACGAGTCGCAGACAGTTCACAATAGAATATACCGGAGTATTGTTTACTAGGCTATTGTACCGATGTGAAATGGCTAGTTAGTTAACGGTGGTGCGCGCTAATAGCGTTTCAATCAGTGACGTCACTCGCTCTGAGACTTGAAGTAGGGTTTCCCCTTGCGTTGCAAGGGCCGCGGCTTTTGTGGCGCGATGGGTAACGATGCTTCGTGGGGTGTCAGTTGTTGATGTGTGCAAGGGTCCCTGGTTTGAGCCCGGGTTGGGGCGAAGAGAGGGACGGAACCTACACTGTTACACTATCATCTGGTTCTCATGTTGTGTCACCTCTATCAGTCCTATTGGAATCCTATTGTTCTACCTTTTTTTCTATTGAAAATCAAAGTCATCCGATTGGATCCTATATTTTTTTTAAAATCCGTTTTGTATTTGTTTTGTCACCCCAATCAGAATCCTAATACCAGTATTGCTATTTCCTTATTGGAAGGATGAATAAAGGAATATAGTATGGTTTCATTTTCGATTAAGACACAATGAAGATGGAATGTGTGTTTTTAAACGGTCTGTATCTCTGTATTACAGCAAGTCAAAAAAACATTAGTGCCAACTGGAAGTGTGACTTCTTTCCCTAATGATTTCCTAAGGCTGAGGTATTTTGTCAGGTATTTTGTCTGTTATTCCATAACAAGGCTAGATGAGGCTGAATGGCAAGTTGGCAACTAATTCATCTCATTGGTACATGACTGTTCAGTCTGTTTAATCTAATTTATCTCATTAGTACATGACTGTTCAGTGTGTTTAACTAATTTATCTCATTAGTACATGACTGTTCAGTCTGTTTAACTAATTCATCTCATTGGTACATGACTGTTCAGTCTGTTTAACTAATTTATCTCATTAGTACATGACTGTTCAGTCTGTTTAATCTAATTTATCTCATTAGTACATGACTGTTCAGTCTGTTTAATCTAATTCATCTCATTAGTACATGACTGTTCAGTCTGTTTAATCTAATTTATCTCATTAGTACATGACTGTTCAGTCTGTTTAATCTAATTCATCTCATTAGTACATTACTGTTCAGTCTGTTTAATATTCCATAATTGAAAATATGGATTTCTTGGCTGAATGAACGTTTTTATCAAACCTTCAAAAGGGACATACATACACAATAAAGGAAGTTTTTAATTTACATCATTTATAGTCACAGCCTCTCCCTTTAATATGCTTAACTAGAGGAATGTGATGGAGAAATGGTTTACAATAGGCAGGGTGAGGTTTAACTAGGGTAATGGGATGGAGAAATGGTTTACAATAGGCAGGGTGGGGTTTAACTAGGGGAATGGGATGGAGAAATGGTTTACAATAGGCAGGGTGGGGTTTAACTAGGGGAATGGGATGGAGAAATGGTTTACAATAGGCAGGGTGGTGTTTAACTAGGGGAATGGGATGGAGAAATGGTTTACAATAGGCAGGGTGAGGTTTAACTAGGGGAATGGGATGGAGAAATGGTTTACAATAGGCAGGGTGAGGTTTAACTAGGGGAATGGGATGGAGAAATGGTTTACAATAGGCAGGGTGAGGTTTAACTAGGGGAATGGGATGGAGAAATGGTTTACAATAGGCAGGGTGGGGTTTAACTAGGGGAATGGGATGGAGAAATGGTTTACAATAGGCAGGGTGGGGTTTAACTAGGGGAATGGGATGGAGAAATGGTTTACAATAGGCAGGGTGGTGTTTAACTAGGGGAATGGGATGGGGAAATGGTTTACAATAGGCAGGGTGGGGTTTAACTAGGGGAATGGGATGGAGAAATGGTTTACAATAGGCAGGGTGGGGTTTAACTAGGGGAATGGGATGGAGAAATGGTTTACAATAGGCAGGGTGAGGTTTAACTAGGGGAATGGGATGGAGAAATGGTTTACAATAGGCAGGGTGGGGTTTAACTAGGGGAATGGGATGGAGAAATGGTTTACAATAGGCAGGGTGAGGTTTAACTAGGGGAATGGGATGGAGAAATGGTTTACAATAGGCAGGGGGAGGCTCGACAGGTGGAATGAGTCCCAAAGGGCACCCTATTTCCCATAACTTTTCCCTGAATAAGTAGCTCTTTTTGGTAACTGACAAAATACCTCGGCCTTAGGAATGGCTAAGATTAGCACACCACACGCATTAGGGGTAGAGAATAGTCAATCGTGTTGGACACAGTATAATCTGACTAACACACCTGTTTGACCTGGCCTTGATACTGTAGGACTATTCCACCTGTTTGACCTGGCTGTGATACTGTAGGACTACTCCACCTGTTTGACCTGGCTGTGATACTGTAGGACTACTCCACCTGTTTGACCTGGCTGTGATACTGTAGGACTAACACACCTGTTTGACCTGGCTGTGATACTGTAGGACTACTCCACCTGTTTGACCTGGCTGTGAAACTGTAGGACTACTCCACCTGTTTGACCTGGCTGTGATACTGTAGGACTACTCCACCTGTTTGACCTGGCTGTGATACTGTAGGACTACTCCACCTGTTTGACCTGGCTGTGATACTGTAGGACTACTTATGTTAATTTACTGAGTCTATTCAGGAACCATTCAATGTCCTGCATGTGTGTTAACCATGGCAACCAGCATTGTAAACAAGGAGATGTGCAGAAAAAGAATCAGCTTCTGTGTGTGTGGATCTTTTCACCTTAATGTATTTTCATTTTAGCCAGGCCCATTTTTTCAAAGAAACACCATTTATTTAAACCTCTAGTTGAGTAATGTAAGGAATCTATTGCTTCAGTCCTTGTTTCCTTTTCACTTTTTGTTACCTGGTAAATAACCAACAACCATGGATAACCACAAGGAGAATAAGGTGAGGAAACTGTCCATCTTTTTAAATAAACACCATTTATTTAAATCTCTAGTTGAGTAAAATAAGTAGATTTGTCCAGGTCACAAAATATTTTAAAAAATTGTGGTAAACAGCGCCACACTCAGGCAGAAAACTGAATGTCCTATTCTCAGCCAGGCTCATCTTTTCATAGAAAATACTATTTAATTATATCTCTATTTGAGTAAAATAAATAGTTTTGTTGTGATCACAAGAAAATCCTAACATTTCAAGGAAAGAGTGCCACAGTCAGGCAGAAAAAAACAGAATGTTCTATCATAAAGTGAGAACAATTAGTTTCCCTGGCTGTTAAATGGTTGCTACTTAGAAATACTATAACAGTAAATTAATAGATGACATTCACTGCTATAAACCGGTCTCCAATATAAGTGCATAGCTTACACAGACCCACCGCAGACCTTAAATAAATGTCCAGGTGAAAAGACTTCCAATGGTCTGTTTTGTCAACAAGCTCAATGTATTCTGAACACTTGTGGTAACCATTCTCTACACACTGCTGCAACATAAACTTGACAACTAAAACACTGTAGTATGTTCAGGAACAAAAGCTCTCACGGGATAACTTGACCTTCTGGCCAAATACTCTCCTCCGTTTCCCCACGCTCTCCATCGGATCTGTGTCGCACCAAAACGGCGGGCAACACAGACACCGGGAATCTTCAATTTCAACTGATCCTCCTCAACACTTAACATCACTCCTTTCAATGGCGCCCTGCTGTGGAGAACAAAGAAAGTCACATTTTTTGTCCCTATTTCCTTGATCCGGAGCGCCCGCACACTCTGGACTGAAAAAACACAATAAATCATCACTAATCCACTTCGAAGTGCTCTCACCAAGTCAACAGTCCACAACCTCTTCTCCACCCAACCTGACACCACATTTAATTCATCCTCACTCTTGTCACTTTCAATTTCCTTCTCCAACTCTTCCAAAAATTCTGTTTGATCCTTCATTCCATATTCCATCAAAACATTTTCTACTTTTCTAATTTTTTCCTTATTCACCATCTTCTCCTTCACCAGATCTTCCAGAAGGTTTCTGCAACCCCCCACTCCATATTTATTTTTAATATGTTCCACTTTCTTTCTTTTTTCCTTGTCCGCCATTTTCTTTCATGACCCCCCCTGAATTTCCTTGCTAAATCAGATCAGCCTAACTGTTGTTCTTCTTCTTCTTTGGGATTTAACCACGGTTGGCATCCAATATGTTGCATTACCGCTCCCAACTGGACTATATGATAAATCCATTATACTTTATGAAAAAGACACCCTTCCAACTAACCCTACACTCATTAAAAACCCACTACCCCATTCCACTAATTTGACCATATCTGCTCCTGCACCATGCCAACGGCCTGGGAGGACGGGACACCACCACTCAACACACCCTGGAACTCTTCTGCAGTCAAATCTCGTATGCCCAAATATTTCTCTGCAGCTGCCACCAAATTCAAATTCAAATGTATTTATAAAGCCGTTTTTACATCATCAGATGTCACAAAGTGCTTATACAGAAACCCACCCTAAAACCCCAAACAGCAAGCAATGCAGATGTTGAAGCACGGTGGCTAGGAAAAGCTCTCCAGAAAGGCCGGAGCCTAGGAAGAAACCTAGAGAGGAACAAGGATCTAAGGTTTGGCCAGTCCACTTCTGGCTGTTCTAGGTGGAGATTATAAGAGTACATGGCCATTAATACAAACAACTCAATACAGATCCAAAATACAAACACAGAAATAAATAAATGATAAGTAAACCTTAGACAAACTTGCTTGGACTGGATAGCATTATATTGATGACTATAACTATTATGTAATGACTACTGGTAATGCCTACAGGGAAACCTTAAAGAATCTCATCGGAGGGGAGCCTCCGCAAGCCGTTAAAGTATGATATAAATGGTTGCCATTTTCTAACAAATGTATCATTGGAACCCCATAGAGAATACTTCATTTTCTCAAGCTTTAGGAAGGACATTACATCGTTGAGCCATTGAGAAGTAGAGGGGGGCTGAGCAGACTTCCACTGGAGAATAATTCTACGTCGAGCTAATAAGGATGTAAAAGCAACAGTATCGGCATGTGTGGGGTCCAAGGAGAGCAAGTCTTCTGGAATACCAAAGACAGCTATCAAGGGACAAGGCTGCAGGTTCATTTAAAGCACCTCAGATAAAGTTTCAAAAGTACAATCCCAGTAATTGTGTAGTTCAGAGCATTGAATGAACATTTGACTAAGGTAACATGGTGAGTCATGACATCTATCACACTAATCATTTACATTTGGATATACAGTTGAAGTGGGAAGTTTACATACACCTTAGCCATTTGACTAAGGTAACATGGTGAGACATGACATCTATCACACTAATCATTTACATTTGGATATACAGTTGAAGTGGGAAGTTTACATACACCTTAGCCAAATACATTTAAACTCAGTTTTTCACAATTCCTGACATTTAATCCTAGTAAAAGTTCCCTGTCTTAGGTCAGTTAGGATCACCACTTTATTTTAAGAATGTGAAATGAAATGTTATTTCAGGTTTTAATTCTTTCATCACATTCCCAGTGGGTCAGAAGTTTACATACACTCAATTCATATTTGGTAGCATTGCCTTTAAATTGTTTAACTTGGGTCAAAAGTTTCAGGTAGCCTTCCACAAGCTTCCCACAATAAGTTGGGTGAATCTCCTGACAGAGCTGGTGTAACTGAGTGAGGTTTGTAGGCCTCCTTGCTCGACACGCTTTTTCAGTTCTGCCAACAAATTGTCGATAGGATTGAGGTCAGGGCTTTGTGATGGCCACTCCAATACCTTGACTTTGTTGTCCTTAAGCAATTTTGCCACAACTTTGGAAGTATGCTTGTGGTCATTGTCCATTTGGAAGACCCATTTGCGACCAAGATTTAATATCCTGACTGATGTCTTGAGATGTTGCTTCAATATATCCACATCATTTTCTTCCCTCATGATGCTATCTATTTTGTGAAGTGCACCAGGCCCTCCTGCAGCAAAGCACCCCCACAACATGATGCTGCCACCCCCGTGCTTCACGGTTGGGAGGGTTTTCTTCGGCTTGCAAACCTCCCCCTTTTTCATCCAAACATAATGATGGTCATTATGGCCAAACGGTTCTATTTTTGCTTCATCAGACCAGAGGACATGTCTCCAAAAAGTACGATCTTTGTCCCCATGTGCAGTTGCAAACCGTAGTCTGGCTTTTTTATGGCGGTTTTAGAGCAGTGGCTTCTTCCTTGCTGAGCGGCCTTTCAGGTTATGTTGATGTGGGACTCGTTTTACTGTGGATATAGATACTTTTGTACCCGTTTCCTCCAGCATCTTCACAAGATCCTTTGGTCCTTTGCACCAAGTACGTTAATCTTTAGGAGACAGAACACGTCTCCTTCCTGAGCGGTATGACGGCTGCGTGGTCCCATGGTATTTATACTTGCGTACTATCGTTTGTACCGATGAACGTGGTACCTTCAGGCGTTTGGTAATTGCTCCCAAGGATGAACCAGACTTGTGGAGGTCACAATTCTTTATCTGAGGTCTTGGCTGATTTCTTTTGATTTTCTCATGATGTCAAGCAAAGAGGCACTGAGTCTGAAGGTAGGCCTTGAAATACATCCACAGGTACACCTCCAGTTGACTCAAATTATGTCAATTAGCCTATCAGAAACTTCTAAAGCCATGACATCTTTTCTGGAATTTTCCAAACTGTTTAAAGGTACAGTCAACTTAGTGTATGTAAACTTCTGACCCACTGGAATTGTGATACAGTGAATTATAAGTGAAATAATCTGTCTGTAAACAATTGTTGGAAAAATTACTTGTGTCATGCACAAAGTAGATGTCCTAACCGACTTGCCAAAACTATAGTTTGTTAACAAGAAATTGGTGGAGTGGTTGAAAAACGAGTTTTAATGACTCCAACCCAAGTATATGTAAACTTCCGACTTCATCTGTATGTATAAAAAAAATGTCATTTCTAAATGGTTCACCAGATATGGATGAAAACAAACCCAAATTAAAGCTGACAATATGCACTTTGACCTCAAAGTCATTGTATAATTGTAATACTTTTGGAACCGCATAGCAAGTATCAATGGTAGTGTTTATAATAATACCTCATCAGCATAGCAGGTATCTATGGTAGTGTTTATAATGTTACCTCATCAGTATAGCAGGTATCTATGGTAGTGTTTATAACGTTACCTCATCAGTATAGCAGGTATCTATGGTAGTGTTTATAATGTTACCTCATCAGTATAGCAGGTATCTATGGTAGTGTTTATAATGTTTCCTCATCAGTATAGCAGGTATCTATGGTAGTTTTTATAATGTTACCTCATCTGTATAGCAGGTATCTATGGTAGTGTTTATAATGTTACCTCATCAGCATAGCAGGTATCTATGGTAGTGTTTATAATGTTACCTCATCAGTATAGCAGGTATCTATGGTAGTGTTTATAATGTTACCTCATCAGCATAGCAGGTATCTATGGTAGTGTTTATAATAATACCTCATCAGTATAGCAGGTATCTATGGTAGTGTTTATAATGTTACCTCATCAGTATACCAGGTATCTATGGTAGTGTTTACAATGTTACCTCATCAGTATAGCAGGTATCTATGGTAGTGTTTATAATGTTACCTCATCAGTATAGCAGGTATCTATGGTAGTGTTTATAATAATACTTCATCAGCATAGCAGGTATCTATGGTAGTGTTTATAATAATACCTCATCAGTATAGCAGGTATCTATGGTAGTGTTTATAATGTTACCTCATCAGTATACCAGGTATCTATGGTAGTGTTTATAATGTTACCTCATCAGTATAGCAGGTATCTATGGTAGTGTTTATAATAATACCTCATCAGTATAGCAGGTATCTATGGTAGTGTTTATAATAATACCTCATCAGTATAGCAGGTATCTATGGTAGTGTTTATAATGTTACCTCATCAGTATAGCAGGTATCTATGGTAGTGTTTTATAATAATACCTCATCAGTATACCAGGTATCTATGGTAGTGTTTATAATGTTACCTCATCAGTATAGCAGGTATCTATGGTAGTGTTTATAATAATACCTCATCAGTATACCAGGTATCTATGGTAGTGTTTTATAATAATACCTCATCAGTATAGCAGGTATCTATGGTAGCGTTTATAATGTTACCTCATCAGTATAGCAGGTATCTATGGTAGTGTTTATAATAATACCTCATCAGTATAGCAGGTATCTATGGTAGTGTTTATAATAATACCTCATCAGTATTCCAGGTATCTATGTTAGTGTTTATAATAATACCTCATCAGTAAAGCAGGTATCTATGGTAGTGTTTATAATAATACCTCATCAGCATAGCAGGTATCTATGGTAGTGTTTATAATAATACCTCATCAGCATAGCAGGTATCTATGGTAGTGTTTATAATAATACCTCATCAGCATAGCAGGTATTTATACGCTACTCCTACCCCAAACGATTCAATAAAATTAAGTATTCTATTCGGTCTCTGTTGTCATTCAGTTAAATCTGTACTTGATTGCTCCCTGTTTCCACGTCATTCCAATGAAATGACGTTGAACCAATGTGGAATAGAGGTCGAATTGACATCTGTTTCCAGTGGGATGTTTTCAAAATCTGTAATGTTTACACGAATTCTGATTATTTCATCAGTATAGCAGGTATCTATGGTAGTGTTTATAATAATACCTCATCAGTATACCAGGTATCTATGGTAGTTTTTATAATGTTACCGCATCAGTATAGCAGGTATCTATGGTAGTGTTTATAATGTTACCTCATCAGCATAGCAGGTATCTATGGTAGTGTTTATAATGTTACCTCATCAGTATAGCAGGTATCTATGGTAGTGTTTATAATGTTACCTCATCAGTATACCAGGTATCTATGGTAGTGTTTATAATAATACCTCATCAGTATACCAGGTATCTATGGTAGTGTTTTATAATAATACCTCATCAGTATACCAGGTATCTATGGTAGTGTTTATAATGTTACCTCATCAGTATAGCAGGTATCTATGGTAGTGTTTATAATAATACCTCAGGGATACACAACATCCTGAAATATATGTAGACAATGCTTTTAGATAGAATACTATATTTCCTTTGACAGAGGGACGCTGAATGTAACAAATGGCTCAATTTAGCCCACTCTGAAGGATAGTTGGTTTAGCCTCTTGTACATACCTGTGCTAGAAGGCCAAACTGTGTTTCTAATCTACTGAACACAGATTGTGCACTAGACATTACCAAGGTACAATTCCTCTGAGATTTAAAGTTGAGCTCTATCATGTAAATATAAACACAAATATAAAAATATAATGTAAATATAAACATAAATATTCAAATATCATGTAAATCATGTAAAAGGCCCTGAAGCCAATCTGCTGAATGTAAGCCAGTGGAGGCTGCTCAGGGGAGGACGGCTCAAAATAATGGCTGGAACGGAGCGATCGGAACGGCATCAAACACATGGAAACCATGGAAACCATGTGTTTCATGTATCTGATACCATTCCAATCATTCTAGTCGTTACCACGAGCCCGTCCTCCCCAATTAAGGTGCCACGACCTCCTGTGGTGTAAGCCTATACTGTATGGCTGCGTTTACACAGGCAGCCCAATTCTGATCGTTTGCCTTCTGACCAATCAGATTAGAGTTTTTGCCAACAATTGGGCAAAAGACATGAATTGGGCTGCTTGTATAAATGCAGTCTACACGTAAACCACAGAGCTCAATACACTAATACAATCAGATCATGAAGCCTGCCTAACGAGTATGTGTAGTACTGTGTATAGTACAGTAAGTAGCGTGGCTGGTTCAAACGGTTGCTGTGGGATACTTCAGTTCCTTGTTGTTTCCCCCCTTTAAAACACCACATTCATTAATACAGTATAGTTTCCTGCTTTCCTGCTCAGTCTCTCTCCTTTTGTCTTCATTGATAGAACTATGTGTGGTTAGTTACTGCTTCCAACAACACCTCCGGATGTTTTCGCTCATCCCACTCCTCATGCCGTGGACTGGACTCCCTCTTTGGTAGGATATGCTTGGAATCAAAAAGGCAAATTAAAACGCCCTATTGGTTTCTATGGGATAGGTAAAACAGATTTAAATTGATTGCCATTAATTGTCTTTTGTGAGACCACATTATCTTCCACAATTCGAGGAGGCTTTAACCAAACCAATTAATTTGCTTCGCTCCCCTCCTTTCCTTCCCTCTCTCTCTCACTTTCTTTCGACTCTTGTATTTCTCTCGCTCTCTTTCTGTAACACCACTGTTTCTCAGGCCAGATGTATATACCTCTCTCCTCTCTTTCTGTCATACCACCGTTTCCCACATATGCTGAGCACTTGTTGGCTGCTTTTCCTTCACTTTGCGGTCCATCTCATCCCAAACCATCTCAATTTGGTTGAGGTTGGGTGATTGTGGGGGCCAGGTCATCTCATGCAGCACTCCATCACTCTCCTTCTTGCTCAAATAGCCCTTGCACAGCCTGGAGGTGTGTTGGGTCATTGTCCTGTTGAAAAACTAATGATAGTCCCACTAAGTGCAAACCAGGTGGGATGGCGTATCGCTGCAGAATGCTGTGGTAGCCATGCTGGTTAAGCTTGCCTTGAATTCTAAATAAATCACAGACAGTGTCACCAGCAAAGCACCCACACACCATCACACCTCCTACTCCATGCTTCACGGCGGGAACCACATGTGCAGAGATCATCCATTCACCTACTCTGCACGGAGGTTGGAACCAAAAATGTCACATTTGGACTCATCAGAGCAAACAAAATATTTCCACCAGTCTATTGTCCATTGCTCATGTTTCTTGGCCCAAGCAAGTCTCTTGTTCTTATTGGTGTCCGTTAGTAGTGGTTTCTTTGCAGCAATTCGACCATGAAGGCCTGATTTACGCAGTCTCCTTTGAACAGATGATGTTGCGATGTGTCTGTTACTTGAACTCTGTGAAGCATTGATGGACTGTCATTTCTCTTTGCTTATTTGAGCTGTTCTTGCCATAATATGAACTTTGTATTTTACCAAATAGGGCTATCTTCTGTATACCACCCTACCTTGTCACAACTTAATTGATTGGCTCATACGCAGAAAGAAGGAAATAAATTCCAAATTAACTTTTAACAAGGCACACCTGTTAATTAAAACGCATGCTAGGTGACTACCTCATGAAGAGAGAACGCCAAGAGTGTGCAAAGCGGTCATCAAGGCAAAGGGTGGCTACTTTGACCAATCTCAAAACTCAAATATATTAAGATTTGTTTATAGAAAATAGTAAAAAATAAAGAAAAAGCCTTCAATGAGTAGGTGTGTCCAAACCTTTGACTGGTACTGTAATTCCACTATGACTTTATGGGGTAGGCGAGCGGAACAAAAATCTCAAATTATTCCATTTTAAAATTAGGCCGAACACAACAAAATGTGGAAAAAGTTGAGGGGTGTGAACACTTTCTGATGTCACTATGCATTTGGAAAGTATTCAGACCCCTTGACCTTTTCCACATTTTGTTACAGTACAACTTGATTGTAAAATGGATTAAAAAAATAATAATCCTCATCAAACTAAACACAATACCTTAAAATGACAAAGCAAAAACAGATTTTTGGTAATGTTTATACAAGGTCTCACAGTTGACAGCGTATGTCAGAGCAAAAACCAAGCCATGAGGTCGAAGGAATTGTCCGTAGAGCTTCTAAACAGGATTGTGTCGAGGCACAGATCTAGGAAAGGGTACCAAAAAAATGTCAGCAGCATTGAAAGTACCCAAGAACAGTGGCCTCCATCCATTATTAAATGGAAGAAGTTTGGAACCACCAATACTCTTCCTACAGCTGGCCACCCGGCCAAACTGAGCAATCGGGGGAGAAGGGCCTTAGTCAGGTAGCTGACCAAGAACCTGATGGGCATTCTGACAGAGCTCCCGAGTTTCTCTGTGGAGATGGGAGAACCTTCCAAAAGGACAACCATATCTGCAGCACTCCACCAATCAGGCCTTTATGGTAGAGTGGCCAGACGGAAGCCACTCCTCAGTATAAGCCACATGACAGCCCACTTGGAGTTGCCAAAAGGCAGCTAAAGGACTCTCAGATCATGAGAAACAAGATTCTCTGGTCTGATGAAATCAAGATTGAACTCTTTGGCCTGAATGCCAAGCGTCACGTCTGGAGGAAACCTGGCACCATCCCTACGGTGAAGCATGGTGGTGAGGGGATATTTTTCAGCGGCAGAGGCTGGGAGACCAGTCAGGAATAAGGGAAAGATAAACGGAGCAAAGTACAGAGAGATCCTTGATTAAAACCTGCTCCAGAGCACTCAGGACTTCAGACTGGGGTGAAGGTTTACCTTCCAACAGGACAACGACCCAAAGCACACAGCCAAGACAATGCAAGAGTGGCTTCGGGATGTCTCTGAATGTCCTTGAGTGGCCCAGCCAGAGCCCAGACTTGAACCCGATCTAACATCTCTGAAGAGACCTGAAAATAGCTGTGCAACATTGCTCCCCATCCAACCTGACAGAACTTGAGAGGATCTGCAGAGAAGAATGGGATAAACTCCCCAAATACAGGTGTGCCAAGCTTGTTGCATCATACCCAAGAAGACTTGAGGCTGTAATCGCTGCCACCGGTGCTTCAACAAAGTACTGAGTGCAGGGTCTGAATATTTACGTAAATGTGATATTTCCATTTTTTATTTGTAATAGATTTGCAAAATGTTCTAAAAAACGTTTTTTTTTGTTTTGTCATTATGGGGTATTGTGTGTAAATTGATGAGAAAAATAACAATTTAGTCCATTTTAGAATAAGGCTGTAATGCAACAAAATGTGGATAAAGTCAAGAGGTCTGAATACATTCTGTATGCACTGTATGTGTACATGACCAGTCCAATTTGATGACTAAGGGTTGAAAGATTCACTCACTTCTCAGAAAGGGAGTTTTGTGATTGTGGAAGATTTCCCCCAATTCAACTTAGTGTACCTTGACTCATCATGACCGAAACTACACGCACGCACGCACGCACACACACACACACACACACGCACGCACGCACGCACACACACACGCACGCACACACGCACGCACAGCCACGCACCCTATGCACATTACATTGTGAAAAAGCATTTCTTACCATAAAGTAACAACAAAATGCCAACAGTAAAGCTGCCTTTCAACTTTATTTACTGTAAATTAAATGTATAAAGTTCAAAGGTTTTGTCAACTATTTCTTTCTTATTTTGTGTATATTTCCTCCATATTACAATGTCCTCTTGTTGTAAAACAAGCATTTGGACCTACTTATTCATCATGCAGCCACAGACCTCGTGTTGTTTCTATGTCAGAAAGACAGAAACTTTGAGACCTAACTATCATTCTTCTCGTCCCGACAGCTCCTCCTGCCACCACAGCAGATCTCATGATGTTCCTGTGAGAAAGTAGAGAGACGCTCATAGACGGCACAAAGCACTTTTTCAGAATACAGCAGCATACTGTATGAAACCCAGGGATGCATTCATGAACACAATGTTTAAAAGTGTTGGGGTACCAATCAAACAAGAATTCAATGAATTCAATCATTAAAACTGACTGGTACCCAGGCTACTCTAACAAATCCTAGTTATGTCAGAAAGAAGAAGAATGACTTGGTGTAAATGGTAACATACCAAGTCAGACATTTGGTTCAAGCCACATTCGAAGGTTGACTCTCCACTGTCATATTTCTTGTTGTGTTCTATGACCCTGGTCCTACACTCTAGCCAGATCTTCTTGCGCTTGGCTTCCTCCTCCTTGGATTTGTACTTCTTCCCTGTAAATACACACATTCTGTAAATGAGAATTATAAGTACTTTTTGCAGTATACAAGATTTTCAGTCTCATCACTGTATTCTTCGTGTTGTATTGAAGTGTTCTGTCTACATGACGAACACAGGCTAGGATTGTTTTTCCGACAGGGCGTATTTGATACAGCCCCGCAAAAAATTCAAAGCCTGGGGAGAAGGAAACATGTATTGTCTGTGTGAATTAATCTTATCATGATCATGTGACAGTGGGGTACATGCTGCAATTATCAATTATGCATAAAACAAATCTAATTTTGTTTTGTGTTTTGTAGCACAAACAATTGACACAAGCACACCCCTGTGTTTTATAAGCCCATATGGGCTGTGTAACCAAATTGTGTGACACTGAAAAAAAAAAAAAGTATTATAAGAAAGCAATCACATTCTATCAGGTACACAGAGAAAAAAAGTGTACTCAAACAAAAGAAAAACTCCAGCACACTGGTAATCTTGATGCTTACAACAATTTAATGGATCTTATTTAACCTATCATTATTACCATGTTCTTCTTTCCACTCTTCAAACTCTTTGTCCACATCTTGACGTTCACTTGCCATATTCACTCACAGCCACAACCAGGCAGAACAGAAGAAGCTTCAAACTGAAAAAACATGACAAATTATGTCCTATGTGATTATGTGCAACTATTTTTATTAAAGCCACAATCCTAAATTGTGAGTTTATGAATAGTAGTTCTAAATTCATGAGGCTTTATATTCTTCATGAATCAATGGGTGCCTTCAGAAAGTATACACACTCCTGGACAACAACAAAAAAAAGTTTAAATGGATGTAATTCCCAACAATTTACACAAAATACTCTAATGTCAAAGTGTAAGACACATTCTAACATTTGTATTCTCCTGCTGAAAAGGTAAATTTTTCTCTCAGTGTCTGTTGGAAAGCAGACAACCAGATTCTCCTGTAGGATTTTACCGTTGCTTAGCGCGATTCTGTTTTTTTTTATATCCTAAAAGAAATTCCCCATACCTTGCCAATGACATGCATACCCATAACCACCATGCTTTAAAATATGAAGAGTGGTACTCAGTGATGTGTTGTGTACAGTTAAAGTAGGAAGTTCACATACACCTTAGCCAAATACATTTAAATGCAGTTTTTCACAATTCCTGACATTTAATCCAAGTGGAAATTCCCTGTCTTATGTCAGTTAGGATCACCACTTTATTTTAAGAATGTGAAATGTCAGAATAATAGTAGAGAGAATGATTTATTTTAGCCTTTGTTTCTGTCATCACATTCCCAGTGGGTCAGAAGTTTACATACACTCAATTAGTATTTGGCAACATTGCCTTTAAATTGTTTAACTTGGGTCAAACGTTTCAGGTAGCCTTCCACAAGCTTCCCACAATAAGTTGGGTGAATTTTGACCCAAGCCATTTTGCCACAACTTTGGAAGTATGCTTGGGGTCACTGTCCATTTGAAAGACCCATTTGCGACCAAGATTTAACTTCCTGACTGATGTCTTGAGATGTTGCTTCAATATATCCACGTAATTTTCCTCCTCAGGTTGCCATCTTTTTTGTGAAGTGCACCAGTCCCTCCTGCAGCTAAGCACCCCCACAACATGATGCTGCCACCCTCGTGCTTCATGGTTGGGATGGTGTTCTTCAGCTTGCAAGACTGGATCTAACCAGGGTGTCTGTAGTGACGCCTCAAGCACTGAGATGCAGAGTCTTACACTGCTGTGCCACTCGGGAGCCCACAGGGAATTGACCATGGAACAGCTGTACATACTGAAGATTCTACCTTTAATGAAGCTATTAGTAAAAATGATCCTCAGACAATATTGTCATACTCTATGTGAGAGAAAATATAGTTATTTTCCCTTACCTGTTCCAGAGTGCAGGAGCAAAAATAGGATTTCAAGTAAGCAGTGCAGATACTCACTAACGAAGGGAGGGATGGGGGACGGACGTCAGAGGAAAAGTGACGTATGTGGTCAATGGAGAGGAAGTCGTATTTCTTTGCTCAATGTTATATTCTCTCATTAGCTGCCAACCTTTATTCTCATAATTGAAACACCAGATTTGTCATGTAAACTGCCAAAAGTGTATTTGGTAAATGGAATCGGATAAATATACCTATCAGATGCACTATGTGTGTAGGTTACTATTTACTAACACTACAAACCCTTTCTACACTTGACTCGATGTAAGCGTTTTGTGGATTATTAATCTAACAATCATAATATCAAAGTTTAGCGCACAGTTGGGTTGTACTGTACAAAACGATGAGAAATACCTGAAAAGCTGTGAATCTGGTATTTTCTCCTGTAAACACCCAACGGACAAAATGAAAGTTAGAAAATGGTACCGCCCTGTTCCTGACGCAGTACCATAGATATATATTCATATAGAACGGGTTTGGCTTAAAACACATTGCTTTCTATGAAAAATAACCCATCTATAAAAGTATTTATTCTCTGTAATGCTTTGGAGCGTGATGCCCGTGTGGTGAGATACTGTAACTCGATCCGTTGCTACAGTATATGACGACACGAGTACTTATTTCAAGAAGCGCTTGTATTGCAGTTAATTGAGTCTTTGATTTCATAAAATATCTTTAAGGAGTAAACAAGGAAACAACAACGAGTCGCAGACAGTTCACAATAGAATATACCGGAGTATTGTTTACTAGGCTATTGTACCGATGTGAAATGGCTAGTTAGTTAACGGTGGTGCGCACTAATAGCGTTTCAATCAGTGACGTCACTCGCTCTGAGACTTGAAGTAGGGTTTCCCCTTGCGTTGCAAGGGCCGCGGCTTTTGCGGCGCGATGGGTAACGATGCTTCGTGGGGTGTCAGTTGTTGATGTGTGCAAGGGTCCCTGGTTTGAGCCCGGGTTGGGGCGAAGAGAGGGACGGAACCTACACTGTTACACTATCATCTGGTTCTCATGTTGTGTCACCTCTATCAGTCCTATTGGAATCCTATTGTTCTACCTTTTTTTCTATTGAAAATCAAAGTCATCCGATTGGATCCTATATATATATTTTTTTTTAAATCCGTTTTGTATTTGTTTTGTCACCCCAATCAGAATCCTAATACCAGTATTGCTATTTCCTTATTGGAAGGATGAATAAAGGAATATAGTATGGTTTCATTTTCGATTAAGACACAATGAAGATGGAATGTGTGTTTTTAAACGGTCTGTATCTCTGTATTACAGCAAGTCAAAACAATAGGCAGGGTGGGGTTTAACTAGGGGAATGGGATGGGGAAATGGTTTACAATAGGCAGGGTGGGGTTTAACTAGGGGAATGGGATGGAGAAATGGTTTACAATAGGCAGGGTGGGGTTTAACTAGGGGAATGGGATGGAGAAATGGTTTACAATAGGCAGGGTGGGGTTTAACTAGGGGAATGGGATGGAGAAATGGTTTACAATAGGCAGGGTGGGGTTTAACTAGGGGAATGGGATGGAGAAATGGTTTACAATAGGCAGGGTGAGGTTTAACTAGGGTAATGGGATGGAGAAATGGTTTACAATAGGCAGGGTGGTGTTTAACTAGGGGAATGGGATGGAGAAATGGTTTACAATAGGCAGGGTGAGGTTTAACTAGGGGAATGGGATGGAGAAATGGTTTACAATAGGCAGGGTGAGGTTTAACTAGGGGAATGGGATGGAGAAATGGTTTACAATAGGCAGGGTGGGGTTTAACTAGGGGAATGGGATGGAGAAATGGTTTACAATAGGCAGGGTGGGGTTTAACTAGGGGAATGGGATGGAGAAATGGTTTACAATAGGCAGGGTGAGGTTTAACTAGGGGAATGGGATGGAGAAATGGTTTACAATAGGCAGGGTGGGGTTTAACTAGGGGAATGGGATGGAGAAATGGTTTACAATAGGCAGGGTGGGGTTTAACTAGGGGAATGGGATGGAGAAATGGTTTACAATAGGCAGGGTGGGGTTTAACTAGGGGAATGGGATGGAGAAATGGTTTACAATAGGCAGGGTGGGGTTTAACTAGGGGAATGGGATGGAGAAATGGTTTACAATAGGCAGGGTGAGGTTTAAATAGGGGAATGGGATGGAGAAATGGTTTACAATAGGCAGGGTGGGGTTTAACTAGGGGAATGGGATGGAGAAATGGTTTACAATAGGCAGGGTGGGGTTTAACTAGGGGAATGGGATGGAGAAATGGTTTACAATAGGCAGGGTGAGGTTTAACTAGGGGAATGGGATGGAGAAATGGTTTACAAAAGGCAGGGTGGGGTTTAACTAGGGGAATGGGATGGAGAAATGGTTTACAATAGGCAGGGTGAGGTTTAACTAGGGTAATGGGATGGAGAAATGGTTTACAATAGGCAGGGTGGGGTTTAACTAGGGGAATGGGATGGAGAAATGGTTTACAATAGGCAGGGTGGGGTTTAACTAGGGGAATGGGATGGAGAAATGGTTTACAATAGGCAGGGTGGGGTTTAACTAGGGGAATGGGATGGAGAAATGGTTTACAATAGGCAGGGTGAGGTTTAACTAGGGGAATGGGATGGAGAAATGGTTTACAATAGGCAGGGTGAGGTTTAACTAGGGGAATGGGATGGAGAAATGGTTTACAATAGGCAGGGGGAGGCTCGACAGGTGGAATGAGTCCCAAAGGGCACCCTATTTCCCATAACTTTTCCCTGAATAAGTAGCTCTTTTTGATAACTGACAAAATACCTCCGCCTTAGGAATGGCTAAGATTAGCACACCACACGCATTAGGGGTAGAGAATAGTCAATCGTGTTGGACACTTGTTTGACCTGGCTGTGATACTGTAGGACTATTCCACCTGTTTGACCTGGCTGTGATACTGTAGGACTACTCCACCTGTTTGACCTGGCTGTGATACTGTAGGACAAACACACCTGTTTGACCTGGCTGTGATACTGTAGGACTACTCCACCTGTTTGACCTGGCTGTGATACTGTAGGACTACTCCACCTGTTTGACCTGGCTGTGATACTGTTGGACTACTCCACCTGTTTGACCTGGCTGTGATACTGTAGGACTACTCCACCTGTTTGACCTGGCTGTGATACTGTAGGCCTACTCCACCTGTTTGACCTGGCTGTGCTACTCTAGGACTACTCCACCTGTTTGACCTGGCTGTGATACTGTAGGACTACTCCACCTGTTTGACCTGGCTGTGATACTGTAGGACAACTCCACCTGTTTGACCTGGCTGTGATACTGTAGGACAACTCCACCTGTTTGACCTGGCTGTGATACTGTAGGACTAACACACCTGTTTGACCTGGCTGTGATACTGTAGGACAAACACACCTGTTTGACCTGGCTGTGATACTGTAGGACTACTCCACCTGTTTGACCTGGCTGTGATACTGTAGGACTACTCCACCTGTTTGACCTGGCTGTGATACTGTAGGACTACTCCACCTGTTTGACCTGGCTGTGATACTGTAGGACTACTCCACCTGTTTGACCTGGCTGTGATACTGTAGGACTACTCCACCTGTTTGACCTGGCTGTGATACTGTAGGACTACTCCACCTGTTTGACCTGGCTGTGATACTGTAGGACTACTCCACCTGTTTGACCTGGCTGTGATACTGTAGGACTACTCCACCTGTTTGACCTGGCTGTGAAACTGTAGGACCACTCCACCTGTTTGACCTGGCTGTGATACTGTAGGACTACTCCACCTGTTTGACCTGGCTGTGATACTGTAGGACTACTTATGTCACTTTACTGAGTCAATTCAGGAACCATTCAATGTCCTGCATGTGTGTTAACCATAGCAACCAGCATTGTAAACAAGGAGATGTGCAGAAAAAGAATCAGCCTCTGTGTGTGTGGATCTTTTCACCTTAATGTATTTTCATTTTAGCCAGGCCCATTTTTTCAAAGAAACACCATTTATTTAAACCTCTAGTTGAGTAATGTAAGGAATCTATTGCTTCAGTCCTTGTTTCCTTTTCACTTTTTTTACCTGGTAAATAACCAACAACCATGGATAACCACAAGGAGAATAAGGTGAGGAAACTGTCCATCTTTTTAAATAAACACCATTTATTTAAATCTCTAGTTGAGTAAAATAAGTAGATTTGTCCAGGTCACAAATTAATTACAAAAATTGTGGTAAACAGCACCACACTCAGGCAGAAAACTGAATGTCCTATTCTCAGCCAGGCTCATCTTTTCATAGAAAATACTATTTAATTATATCTCTATTTGAGTAAAATAAATAGTTTTGTTGTGATCACAAGAAAATCCTAACATTTCAAGGAAAGAGTGCCACAGTCAGGCAGAAAAAAACAGAATATTCTATCATAAAGTGAGAACAATTAGTTTCCCTGGCTGTTAAATGGTTGCTACTTAGAAATACTATAACAGTAAATTAATAGATGACATTCACTGCTATAAACCGGTCTCCAATATAAGTGCATAGCTTACACAGACCCACCGCAGACCTTAAATAAATGTCCATGTGAAAAGACGTCCAATGGTCTGTTTTGTCAACAAGCTCAATGTATTCCAAACACTGGTGCTGACCATTCTCTTGCCCCTGCTCTTTCTTCTTCTTTATGATTTGCTTGGCGGATCGCATCCAACTTTCATGTGCATACACCACCACCTACTGTACTGGTGAGTGTTGCAATTCACGGCCTACCTACATTCAATTCTTGATACGGTAATACAACATTCAAAAAAAGGACAATTCCACTGCCAACTATTAGTCCTCACTAAAAACCCCACCACCCCATTCCACTATTTAACCCTATCTAATCCTACTCCAGGCCAACTTTCTGGGAGGGCAGAACACTACCACTCAACACCCCCTTCAAATATTCTGCAGTAAAACCTCGCATTCCCAAGTACTTCTCTGCAGCTGCCACCACATCCTCTATTTTCTGTGATTTACATTCCATTTCTGCAGTACAGTTGTCAACCATGGCTATGAATGCTATGAAACCCACATTACTGAAGCACATTTTATTCCCATCCCATCTCTATTGGTCTCTGCCTACTCACAGGAATCCTCATAGGATCCTTCACCCTGTACCCATCTTCCTCCACCACTCTCTTCACTGCTTCACCATATGACACTTTCTGTTCAAATCTGACCCTGGCAAACTCAATCTGCCTTTCTCGCACCGAACACCTCAGATCTCCAGCTCCATGATCACACACACAGCTTACATGCAACTTTCTCCACTGTTACTACACATTCCTTCATCTCTACACATTCCCTCCTGCACACTTCTCACATCTAGGAATCTCCCTCCTACACACTGCTGCAACATAAACTTGACACCTAAAAACACTGTAGTATTTTCGGGAACAAAAGCTCTCATGGGATAACTTGACCTTGTTGGCCAAATACTCTCCTCCGTTTCCCCACGCTCTCCATTGGATCTGTGTCGCACCAAACGGCGGGCAACACAGACACCGGGAATCTTCAATTTCAACTGATCCTCCTCAACACTTAATGTCACTCCTTTCAATGAGGCCCTGCTCTGGAGAGTAAAGAAAGCCACATTTATTGTCCCTAAATCCTTGATCCGGAGCGCCCGCTCCCTCTGGACTGAAGAAACATAATGAATCATCACTAATCCACTTTGAAGTGCTCTCACCAAGTCAACAGTCCCCAACCTCTTCTCCACCCAACCTGACACCACATATGGATCAACCAAAATGCAAGGATCCTCTCCACAAACCTCACTCCCACTGGGCCAGAATCATCCTTTTCACGAGGCTCGAACTCGGCAGTCCTCACGGCAGGTACTACATCCATACTCTCGTCAGGTTCCATCTCTGAACTACTGGAGCACGTATCCCTCTTTTTGCACTTGACGCCAACCTTCCTCATCACACCGCTTCCCTTTACACTCAGCTCCTTCTCGGCGGTCATCACTGCACCTGCCACCGCATTTAATTCATCCTCACTCTCGTCACTTTCAATTTCCTTCTCTAGCTCTTTCAAAACTTCTGTTTGATCCTTCATTCCATATTCCATCAAAACATTTTCCACTTTCTCCTTATCCACCATCTTCTCCTTCACCAGATCTTCCAGAAGGTTTCTGCAACCCCCCACTCCATATTTATTTTTAATATGTTCCACTTTCTTTCTTTTTTCCTTGTCCACCATTTTCTTTCATGACCCCCACTGAATTTCCTTGCTAAATCAGATCAGCCTAACTGTTGTTCTTCTTCTTCTTTGGGATTTAACCACGGTTGGCATCCAATATGTTGCATTACCGCTCCCAACTGGACTATATGATAAATCCATTATACTTTATGAAAAACACACCCTTCCAACTAACCCTACACTCATTAAAAACCCACTACCCCATTCCACTAATTTGACCCTATATGCTCCTGCACCATGCCAACGGCCTGGGAGGACGGGACACCACCACTCAACACACCCTGTAACTCTTCTGAAGTCAAATCTCAAATGCCCCAATATTTGCAGCTGCCACCAAACTTCTTCTCCCAGACTTCTTCTTTAAAAGCCCTGCTGGCGTGAAGGAACTTTTTCTCCCAGCCTTCTTCTTTAAAAGCCCTGCTGGCGTGGAGGAACTTCTTCTCCCAGCCTTCTTCTTTAAAATTCCTGCTGGTGTGAAGGAACTTCTTCTTCTTTAAAATTCCTGCTGGCGTGAAGGACATTCAGTCTAGTACAGCAGGTCTGGGGCAAGGTAGCACGTCCGGTGAACAGGTCAGGGCTCCATAGCTGCACGCAGAACAGTTAAAACTGGAACAGCAGCACGACCAGGTGGACTGGGAACAGCCAGGAGTCATCAGGCCAGGTAGTCCTGTGGCAAAGCTGTCATCAAGGCAAAGGGTGGCTACTTTTTTTTTTGTATATATATTTTTATTCAAGTTTTACAAAATGTACGTCAATGTAAGTACAAAGATTTTGCCATATCCCAACCACCCTCCCTCCATACAACACATCCACCCAACCCCCCTAGTCCCTTCCCTACCTCTCCACCCTAAGTAAACCTTAGACAAACTTGCTTGGACTGGATAGCATTATATTGACGACTGTACCTATTATGTAATGACTACTGGTAATGCCTACGGGGAAACCTTAAAGAATCTCATCGGAGGGGAGCCTCCGCAAGCCATTAAAGTATGATATAAATGGTTGCCATTTTCTAACAAATGTATCATTGGAACCCCATAGAGAATACTTCATTTTCTCAAGCTTTAGGAAGGACATTACATCGTTGAGCCATTGAGAAGTAGAGGGGGGCTGAGCAGACTTCCACTGGAGAAGAATTCTACGTCGAGCTAATAAGGATGTAAAAGCAACAGTATCGGCATGTTTGGGGTCCAAGGAGAGCAAGTCTTCTGGAACACCAAAGACAGCTATCAAGGGTCAAGGCTGCAGGTTCATTTAAAGCACCTCAGGCAAAGTTTTAAAAGTAGAATCCCAGTAATTTTGTAGTTTAGAGCATTGAATGAACATGTGACTAAGGTAACATGGTGAGACATGACATCTATCACACTCATCATTTACATTTGGATATACAGTATGTCAGACAATCTGGATTTGGAAAGATGCACCCTATGTAAAAGATTAAATTGTATGAGTCCAAGACCAGCACAAGATGTAGTGGAGCGTACTCTATCAATCACCTCATTCCACCACTGTGGTGTAAATTCAACACCCAGGGGGATTGTCACCTCCGCCTGGATGAGGGGGTTGTCACCTCCGCCTGTACGAGGGGGGTTGTCACCTCCGCCTGGACGAGGGGGGTTGTCACCTGCGTCTGGATGAGGGGGTTGTCACCTGCGTCTGGACGAGGGGGGTTGTCACCTGCGTCTGGACGAGGGGGGTTGTCACCTCCGCCTGTACGAGGGGGTTGTCTTCTCCGCCTGTACGAGGGGGTTGTCACCTCCGCCTGTACGAGGGGGTTGTCACCTCCGTCTGGACGAGGGGGGTTGTCACCTCCGTCTGGACGAGGGGGGTTGTCACCTCCGCCTGGACGAGGGGGTTGTCACCTGCGTCTGTACGAGGTGGGTTGTCACCTCCACCTGTACGAGGGGGTTGTCACCTCCGCCTGAACGAGGGGGTTGTCACCTCCGCCTGAACGAGGGGGTTGTCACCTCCGCCTGTACGAGGGGGTTGTCACCTCCGCCTGAACGAGGGGATTGTCACCTCCGCCTGTACGAGGGGGTTGTCACCTCCGCCTGTACGAGGGGGTTGTCACCTCCGCCTGTACGAGGGGGTTGTCACCTCCGCCTGTACGAGGGGGTTGTCACCTCCGCCTGTACGAGGGGGGTTGTCACCTCCGTCTGGACGAGGGGGGTTGTCACCTCCGTCTGGACGAGGGGGGTTGTCACCTTCGTCTGGACGAGGGGGGTTGTCACCTTCGTCTGGACGAGGGGGGTTGTCACCTCCATCTGGATGAGGGGGGTTGTCACCTGCGTCTGGACGAGGGGGGTTGTCACCTCCGCCTGAACGAGGGGTTTAGACACCACAAAGGCCACAGTAACAGCCACAAATAGGAGGAGCACAAGAGACTTCATTCTAGACAGGTGGAGGTAGAGAACACACAGACAGATTCAGTGTGCATATGGGCTTACACTCAATATATACAAATTATTCATTCATAAATTCCTAGGAATTTCTATTCAAAAGTACACCTATCTCTCACACCTTATCTGATGCAACACACACACACGCACACACGCACACAAACACACTCAGGAATGGCTTCTCCTTCTCCTGAAAGCACCAGGGATCTGGTGAACCACTGAGCAGAATCAGTTCTCATAGCCACCGGTTAGTCTACAATCAGACACAAGACAAACACAACAGACCATCAGTCAGAAAGCTAACGGAGCATAACCATGTACACCACAGGAGGTTGGTGGCACCTTAATTGGGGAGGACAGGCTCGTGGTAATGACTGGAGTGGAATAAGTGGAATGATATGAAATACACCAAACACATGGTTTCCAGCTCCGTTCCGGCCATTATTATAAGCGGTTCTACCCTCAGCAGCCATTGATACCTGATTCAAGCAGTTTCCTCTGAACAGTTGATGTTGAGATGTGTCTGTTACTTGAACTCTGTGAAGCATTTATTTGGGCTGCAATTTCTGAGGCTGGAAACTCTAATGAACTTATCTTCTGCAGCAGAGGTACAGTAAGTAACTATGGGTCTTCCTTTCCTGTGGCAGTCATCATGAGAGCCAGTTTCATCATAGCGCTTGATGGCTTTTGCGACTGCACCAATTTTCTTGATTGACTGACCTTCATGTCTTAAAGTAATGATGGACTGTCGTTTCTCTTTGCTTATTTGAGCTGTTCTTGCCATAATATGGACTTGGTCTTTTACCAAATAGGGCAATCTTCTGTATACCACCCCTACCTTGTCACAACACAACTGATTGGCTCAAATGCATTAAGAAGGAAAGAAATTCCACCAATTAACTTTTAACAAGGCACACCTGTTAATTGAAATGAATTCCAGGTGACCTCATGAAGCTGGTGGAGAGAATGCCAAGAGTGTGCAAAGCTGTCATTACTACATGATTCCATATGTGTTATTTCATAGTTTTGATGTCTTCACTATTATTCTAAAATGTCAAAAATAGTGAAAATAAAGAAAAACCCTTGAATGAGTGGGTTTGTCCAAACTTTTGACTGGTACTGTATGTCATTATAAAAGCATGGAATTTTTCCATGCGCTATGGGATTTTACCCATAAATAAGATAAAAAGATGTGCACCTTTCTGTCCAATGAGGTCATTTCTGGAGAATATTTCTGCAAGTAAAAATATGCTTAGCCTATACTTTAGAATAGGGAACACATTTTAAGTAGGTACTTTGTCCTTAATGGTCCCACATTGAAACACACATTGAATTTCCACCACAAATAGTTGCACAGGCATAAAACTTTTATTTTGTTAATTTTGTACATTTATTTACATTCGAACATCAGAATGATTTTTAGTGTTTTTTTGCGCATGAATAACATTCTTAGAACAGGACTATTTTCTGGATGTACTGTATAGTGAAATGTGTGACCTTCAACTACCAAAGAAATAATGCACAACATCTAAAAATGCTGGTTATTGCTACAAAAACTAAAATTTGCTTGAATTATTGCTCTGGTTTGTCTGTGTCAAGTCATCTTCACCCTCCATAAGCTTCAGATGTCCTCTCCTGGATCTGTGTAGGGGAAATACAAAAACATTGACCATCAACAGAAACCGACTGACCAACGTACTGAACTATAGTGATAGCTAGTGTGCATTAATCACTGTGAATTACAAAGGTTAAGTTGGTATGATCAGTTTGTGGGAAAATGTGATGAATTGCCAAACGGACTGAACTTTTGGCCTTGTGGACATATTTATAAGAGATCTTAAAACACTTATTTTTTGCGTTGCTTTTCCTTCAGGGGCTTTTTAGTTGTTCAGTTTGTCATTCTTTTGTTTTGTATCTTATGTTTGTTGAGTAGTAAATATTTCAGATTTTATTTTCATTGTTTTTTAATATTTTTTTTTGTGTGTGCGTTGCATTCCATGTCTGAAATGTGCTGTATAAATAACGTTTGATTGGATTTGATTTGGACTAATTTATATAAGTGTATGAGTTGTTTACAAGTAGCTCAGCTTCAATTCAACATGAATCTTTACTCAGTACACAAAGGCCCTTCTGTCTGGGATTATACACAGTAAGGCTGTGGTTCAACATCAACTCATCATGGTTACCATTTCAATGATATGTGTTTGGGATCAACACTGCTATTAGGTGAATGATATGTAGTTAGGATAGGCACTGCTATTAGGTGAATAATATGTAGTTAGGATAGGCACTGCTATTAGGTGAATGATATGTAGTTAGGATAGGCACTGCTATTAGGTGAATGATATGTAGTTAGGATAGGCACTGCTATTAGGTGAATGATATGTAGTTAGGATAGGCACTGCTATTAGGTGAATAATATGTAGTTAGGATAGGCACTGCTATTAGGTGAATGATATGTAGTTAGGATAGGCACTGCTATTAGGTGAATGATATGTAGTTAGGATAGGCACTGCTATTAGGTGAATGATATGTAGTTAGGATAGGCACTGCTATTAGGTGAATGATATGTAGTTAGTTAGGATAGGCACTGCTATTAGGTGAATGATATATAGTTAGGATAGGCACTGCTATTAGGTGAATGATATGTAGTTAGGATAGGCACTGCTATTAGGTGAATAATATGTAGTTAGAAACTAATACTATAGTAGCTAATGAAATAATATTTGAGTATAGATATAGTTGTGATAGACACTAATACTATAGTAGCTAATAAGATAGTATGTGAGTATAGATATAGTTGTGATAGACACTAATACTATAGTAGCTAATAAGATAGTATGTGAGTATAGATATAGTTGTGATAGACACTAATACTATAGTAGCTAATGAGATAGTATGTGAGTATAGATATAGTTGCGATAGACACTGATGGCCGTCAGACTCACCCTTAGACCAGGGGGTAGCTGGAAGCGGTGGCGATGCCACACTGGTTGTGCTTGTTCCTGGACATCATGATGTAGCCTTTATCTCCCCATTCAAGGCCCCAGCTGGAACATACACATCGATCAACCAATGACTTAGCATTTAGCAATAGCATAACATCGTTCATCAAGCAACCACTGACTTAGCATTTAGCAAAAGCATAACATGGTTGCTCTTGACCAATCCAATAGGCCTAGCTTCATTTGATACAGTATGCAATATGTTGTTGTTTACCTGTTCTTCACCAGCCAGTAGTCGTGGCCGTCATCACTAGTGCCATAGCCAACAGCCAGCACACCATGATCCAGATCATCACTACTGCACTCTGGCTCATCATAGACACCTGGGAATAAACAAACATTCCATTATTCTCAATATGCACCCAATGTCAGCCTGGTATCACTTTATATTTGTCACATTGTGAGGCTTTTGCAAAAGAAAAGGGTCACAGTTGTTGACGCCTAAGTCAATATATTGCATTCAATGTACAAAACACACAGGGAGCATATACTTAGCAGACGCTCTTATCCAGAGCGACTTACAGGTGCAATTAGGGTTAAGTGCCTTGCTCAAGAGCACATTGACATATTTTCAAGTAGTCAGCTCAGGGATTCTAACCAGCAACCTTTTTACCGCTAAGCTACCTGCTGCCCAGAACCGCAAGTCACAGTTATGAACAACCAGTTATGGAGTCAGTCTCAATGAAGCCTTCATAAGCCCTTTATAAGGCCTACATAAATGCTTCACAAATCATTCATAAGAAAATGTCATGCTATAAACTATATAAGGCTTATGCCACATTTGGTAAAGAACCAGATGTCAGGACCTGTTATCTGCTTATAAAAGATTTGTGAAGCATATACATGGGCCTTATCAAGGGTTTATGAAGGCGTCATTGCCCATTAAAGGTTTGAAGACAGGTGTAGGTTCAGTCTGGAGAGAGCCGTGTCTTAAAAGGCATAACATGATTCCTCTAGAGAGAAGTGCGTCCAAAAAGACCTCACCTGAGTCGTAGAGCTGGAAGGAGGAGTGTGCAGCATCGATAGCCACAGACACCGGTCCCACGGTGGCCACCGCCTGCTGCAGTGCGCTCTCGTCACCACTGGTCACATCAACAAACCCGCTGCAGGTGGCACCCACACTATCGGGCTTGTAGCGGCACTTCTTGTCCTGTCAAAGAAAGACGTTGTTAAATAAACACTACAGAAGCATAGTTGCTAGTTGTTTACGCGTTTCCATAGAAACATTTTATGAGGGCTTAGTTGCTAGTTGTTTATGGGTTTCCATAGAAACATTTTATGAGGGATTCCACAGCATTATTTTGACTGAGCGTAAAAATATGTATTCTTAAAACAGGTGTATCTACATTCAAATTGTCAAAAATAGCATGAACTAGTAGAAGTACAAGCACATACATCATAGCGAATTTAAAGCCTAAAACTCATACCTAAATGCATCGTTGTAAAATAATGCTCCTTTCTGTCAGAATCTATTGCACCGCTAAATATATACCATAGATGGCAGTGTTGTGCTACTTCCTTGAGTCAGAAAGGAGTCATAGCCCAGTGTTTTCAAACCTCTCCTCGGGGACCCCCAGACGTTACCCTTGATTAGCTGATTTACCTAATCAAGGGTTTCATAATTAGTCAACAAGCTCAATAAGGTGTGCTAGCTCTGGAAGTTCAAATACATGGAACGGCTGGAGGTCCATGAGGAGAGGTTTGAAAACCCCTGTCATGGCCTACTACTACGCTTTGTGCCCCACACTGGGAGAAGGATGACATTAAAAATGGACTGAAACATGGAAGGCCTAATGCGTTCATTAAGAAATGCAAATTTTCGTTTTCAATTAGGAAATGTTTTTAAACATTTGGCCCTAATGAACACAACCCTTCCCATTGCTCACTGCTCAGTACTTACCTCAGCCTGATAGGGGTAGGAGTCCTCAGTATCCACACCTCCAGGGGCCAAGGACTTGATGTACTCAAAGGCCTGGTCCATGAGACCGCCCATGCAGCCCATGTTGCCGAAATCACCGGAGCAGTCAACCAGCTGCTGCTCACTGAGGGACACCAGCTTATTGGTCTTCTTATAGTGCTGGCCTTCCAGAGATCCAGTCTGAGGGAGGGAGATGGGGAGTTAGAGAGACATGGCAGGGAGATGTAAATGTAAAATTAAGGACACTCACATTCTAATAGATGTACCTTTGCTAAGTTTTAGGGTCACAACCCACAGTGTTTTGAAAACAGCCGAATACAAAAATGGAAACATTTACAGACTGGGGATATTGTTTCTCTCTCACCACGCACAAGACGAAAGAGAACAAGTATTAGAACAGGCTGACCAATTACTCTACAGTGGAGGCTGGTGGGAGGAGCTGTAGGATGTCTCAATGTAATGGCTGAAATGGAATGAACGGAACAGAGTCAAACATGTGGTTTCCATATGTTTGATGTTCCATTAATTCCATTCCAGCTTTTACAATGAGCCCATCCCCTTATAGCTCCTCCCACCAGCCTCTACTGCTCAACTACATCTGACTAGAGCAGAGTTTAGGTTGTAGTTAACGCACTCTCTTAACCCCTTCCCTCCCACTCCCTCTCTTACCGCACTGAATGCCCAGCAGGAGCCGCACTGCTTCTGGTCCTTGATGGGGGTGACGTAGCCCTTGTCCCTCCAGTCCACGGTGGTGGGCAGGTCGTTGTCCCCAAGCATTGGGAAGAAAGTAGAGCCGCCGCGGGCCTTGGAGGTGTTGAAGGAGCCCAGGCAGCCCTGGGAGATGACGCGTCTGTACTCCTCGTTATCCTGCCATAGAGGGGCACAACAATAGATACACATACTAATTTATACATAATTTATATTAGATACATTGGTGGGGGATGAGGTAAGTTTTCCACTTACTAT
The DNA here is from genome assembly GCF_965601325.2 of Salmo salar. Lineage (NCBI taxonomy): Eukaryota > Metazoa > Chordata > Actinopteri > Salmoniformes > Salmonidae > Salmo > Salmo salar. Next base: position 12,310,010 of record NC_138291.1, on the reverse strand, counting down.
GTAAAACGCATTGAGAACCTTAGTTGGTAGAAAGGCTCTATATAAATCCAATCCGTTATAATAATTATTTATTATCAATGGACAAAATTATTTCAGAAAGACTATTTGTCTTGTTTTTTTTTGGGGGGGGGGGGTCTATCCTTCTATTGTTTTTCATTATTTGGTTCAGATAAAGGATACAGATCACAACATATTAACAAGTCCATAGTTCATCAAAATCATGTCCATTTAATTGTCAATTTAATCGTGTCAGTTTTCTTTATTAATCTATGAATGCTGTAAATCTGAAAATGGGACAGACAAAGAGAGATCCTTCTATTGTTCATTTAATCATTTTATCCTTCATAAATTGACATATACATATGTGATCTGTTCTATGTCTACAGTAACATGTTTCTGGGCCGTACCATGTCAGCGAAGTAGGTCATGCCCAGACGGTAGGACTTGATGCCCTGGTCAGCCAGCATGTTGTGAACCACTACCATCTTCCGGTTAGAGATCCAGGAGCTCATACGCTGAGCCTCCTCCACCTGAGAGCTGTAAGACTTCCCTGTAGGAGTCAAAGTCAGTTCATTCAAGGCCTTATTCAGACTTGAGATAAGTTGACTAAACATTACTATTTTTGACTTACAGTAAGTCCATGTCTTATTGACTTAAATCCATGTTAAATTTACTTATCTCAAGGCCCTCCGTGAGGAAACAATAGAAAACAATAAAGCCAGATGTTCAGGATTAACAGGTGCCTCTATTAAATATCACCAAATATAATAACAAAATATGCAGGCTGTGAGTATTTCGAGACATTTTGTAGTTGTCTGTAAGCAGCTCTTATGAAAGAAGTGGTTGTTGTCCTCCTGATCTACATCACATTAAACAGGATAACGAGAGAGCAGAGGTTCAGATTGATAAGAAACATGAAGAAAAGAGGAGATAGTCAAACACTCCATTGTTGTCAATGATAAGAAGCTAAAGTGAAACAAGCTGACGTGAAAAGAGATGCCTCTCTTACCAAACTTCAGTTTCCAGGCATGGAACTCCAAGTCCTCCAATGAGAGGCTAGCGGCACTCGCCACCGCCAGAGCAGCAGCCACAACTACCAGCAACTTCATTCTGAGGAGAAAGACAGCAGAGATTTACTAAGAACAACAGGAGACAGATCATACAGGGAGCTACAGTAAGCGTCAAATGTTTCTGAAACAGGAAGCATGTGTGTGTCTGTCTGTGTCTGTGGCTGTCTGAGTCTGTGGCTACTCACCTGTGTACGTGTGTGTGTGTGTGTGTAGGATGTCTTGAAGGCACTGGCTGATGATGGATAACTGTCACTCTGTCCTCTGCTTAAGTACTTGCTGTGGTTATTGTTCAGTCAGGTGCCTGTCACAAAGCCATAAACTTCAGCAGGGGAAGACACGGGGGCGAGACAGACCAGAGAATGCTTACCAGTCAATTTACTGGAAGAAAACAGGGTGTGGGAAATAACACTAGAACAGTTGCATGACAAACATGCCTTTGTTTTAGGGAACATCATGTCATTTAGATCTTCTTTATTGTAGACGTAAAAATTACATTAGTCTTTACAGTATTTTGTGACAGAGCAAAAAAGACATACAAATTTCATTTGCAATCAACCAATCCAGTGGCGTGTACTATTGGATGCCAAGGGAGGCCAAGCTTCCGCAAATAAATGACCAATACATTTTTTTAATAATAATACTAATTTATCTTTCGTCACTCTCTGTGTTTTCATAATTTTACACAAATTCCAAGTGGCTGAATTTCACCAGATATATCACCCGAGAGACAGAAACAGCCCCTCTCTGTCTAAGTATGTGTAGCCCATGTATCTGATGCTGTCTGGACCAAAAGAGTAAGACATGTTATTACATACAGCCGGGAAGAACTATTGGATATCAGAGCAATGTCAACTTACCAACATTACAACCAAGAATACAACTTTCCCGAATCGGATCCTTTATTCGCACCACCACCCAGGACATTGGATCTAAACCAAGAGGCCGAACCAAAACAACGTCGCCACAGAAGAGGTAGACGGAGCAGCCTCCTGGTCAGACTTTGAAGGCATGCACACCACCCACCGCTTCCGAGTATATTACTCGCCAATGTCCGGTCTCTAGACAACAAGGTAGACGAAATTAGGACAATTGTTGCTTTCCAGAGAGACATCAGAGATGGTAACATTCTCTGTTTCACGGAAACATGGCTCTGTCGGGATATGTTGTCGAAGTTGGTACAGCCACCGGGATTCTTCATGCGTCGCTCCGACAGAAATAAACATCTCTCTGGGAAGAAGACAACAGCGCCTCTTCAACCTAAGGAGGCTGAAGAAATTTGCACAATTGAGAGCATCCTGTCGGGCTGTATCACCTCCTGGTACTGCAACTGCACCGCCCTCAACCGCAAGGCTCTCCAGAGGGTGGTGCGGTCTGCACAACACCTCACCGGGGGTAAACTACCTGCCCTCCATGACACCTACAGCACCCGATGTCACAGGAGGCCAAAAAGATCATCAAGGACAACAACCACCCGAGCCACTGCCTGTTCACCCCGCTATCATCTAGAAGGCGAGGTCAGTACAGGTGCATCAAAGCTGGGACCGAGAGACTGAAAAACAGCTTCTATCTCAAGGCCATCAGACTGTTAAACAGCAATCACTAACTCAGAGAGGCTGCTGCCTACATATAGACTCAAAATCATTGGCCACTTTAATAAATGGATCACTAGTCACTTTAATAATGTCACTTTAATAATGTTTACATATCTTACATTACACATTTCATATGTACGTATATACTGTATGGTTCTGCCCCTGAACAAGGCAGTTATCCCACTGTTCCTAGGCCATTATTGAAAATAATAATTTGTTCTTAACTGACTTGCCTAGTTAAATAAAGGTAAAATAAAAAATAAAATAAATAAAATAAAATGTTATACCATCTATTGCCTACGCGGCTCGGTCATCGCTGATCCATATCTTTATATGTACATATTCTTATTCCATCCCTTTTGAATTGTGTGTATTAGGTAGTTGTTGGGGAATTGTTAGATTACTTGTTAGATATTACTGCACTGTCGGAACTAGAAGCACAAGCATTTCGCTACACTCGCATTATACCCGGGATCGATTGAGATGAAAGCTGTATGCGTATGTCAACAGTTATTTGATGCAACATGATTACAGTGCAGTAGCATAATAACATACTTGAAATACCACGGAAACAATATTGACTGAATCACTTTGTTTCCAGAGCACATGTCGGCCTGAATTGGGTGAGTTTCATTTTCTATTCAGGGTTTCCATCAATGGTGATGCTTCAACTTCTTTGCAAGAAATGACTAACGTGTCATTTACAGAATATTTTCATTTCCCCATTTCTCATCTTTTACTGGGTGTCACATGGTAGTGGTGTGTGCAGTGCTCTCCACTACCATGTCTTCCTATTGGTCTGTTTCGGGGGTGTCCAGATGTCCTGTGGTAATGGTCATGGTCATTCCTCTTAAATAGGTGACGCTGGGAGGGCATAAGAGGAACACACACACACGTGACATCACAGCTGTTCGAGTATCTACTTCGTGTCCCACACATATGTTTGATGTTTGGGTCATCTCACTGAGAACACGTTGGAACAAAAAATACCTTTACAGAATTTACTCTATTCTAAAATGGATTAAATCGTTTTTGCCTAAATAATCTACACATAATACCCCATAATGACAAAGCAAAAACAGGTTTTCAGACATTTTTGCAAAGGTATATTTAAAAAAAAACTGAAATAGCACATTTAAATTAGTATTCAGACCCTTTACTCAGTACTTTGTTGAAGTACCTTTGGCAACGATTACAGCCTCAAGTCTTCTTGGGTATGACGTTACAAGCTTGGCACACCTGTATTTGGGGAGTTTCTCCCATTCTTCTCTGCAGATCCTCTCAAGTTCTGTCACGTTGGATGGGGAGCGTCGCTGCACAGCTATTTTCAGGTCTCTCCAGAGACGTTCAATCGGGTTCAAGTCCGGGCTCTGGCTGGGCCACTCAAGGACATTCAAAGACTTGACCCGAAGCACCTCCTGCGTTGGCTTGGCAGTGTGCTTAGGGTCATTATCCTAACCCTAAATCTTCACCCCAGTCTGAGGTCCTGAGCGCTCCGGAGCAGGTTTTCATCAAGGATCTTTCTGTACTTTGCTCTGTTTATCTTTCCCTTGATCCTGACTAGTCTCCCAGTCCCTGCCGCTGAAAAACATCCCCACAGCATGATGCTGCCACCACCATGTTTCATTGTAGGGATGGTGCCAGGTTTCCTTCAGAGGTTTCCTCCAGACGAGATGCTTGGCATTGTCACGCTCTGACCTAAGACAGCTGTTTTTTCTCTGTTTAGTTAGGTCAGGGTGTGATAAGGGGTGGGCATTCTATGTTGTTTTGTTTCTATGTTTTGGCCAGGTATGGTTTCCAATCAGAGGCAGCTGTCTATCGTTGTCTCTGATTGGAAGCCATACTTAGGCAGCCTTTTTTCCCCTTGGTTTTCGTGGGTAGTTGTTTTCTGTTTCGTTTAGGTAACCTGACAGAACTGTTGGCTGTCGTTTTGTTTCTTTGTCTAAGTGTTTCATTTCATTAAACTTAAATATGAGCACTCAACATGCTGCGCCTTGGTCCCCTCTATACGACGCCCGTTACAGGCATTCAGGCCAAAGAGTTCAATCTTGGTTTCATCAGACCAGAGAATCTTGTTTCCTTATGGTCTGAGAGTCCTTTAGGTGCCTTTTGGCAAACTCCAAGAGGGCTGTCAGGTGCCTTTTACTGAGGAGAGGCTTCCGTCTGGCCACTCTACCATTAAGGCCTGATTGGTGGAGTGCTGCAGAGATGGTTGTCCTTCTGGAAGGTTCTCCCATCTCCAAAGAGGAACTCTGGAGCTCTGTCAGAGTGACCATCGGGTTCTTGGTCACCTACCTGACCAAGGCCCTTCTCCCCCGATTTCTCAGTTTGGCCGGGCGGCCAACTCTAGGAAGAGTCTTGGTGGTTCCAAACTTCTTCCATTTAAGAATGATGGAGGCCACTGTGGTCTTGGGGACCTTCAACGCTGCAGACATTTTTTGGTACCCTTCCCCAGATCTGTGCCTTGACACGATCCTGTCTCGGAGCTCTACGGACAATTCCTTTGACCTCATAGGTTGGTTTTTGTTCTGACATGCAGTGTCAACTGTGGGAACTTATATAGACAGGTGTGTGCCTTTCCAAATCATGTCCAATCAATTGAATTTACCACAGGTGGACTCCAATCAAGTTGGAGAAAAATCTCAAGAATGATGAAAGGAAACAGGATACACCTGAGCTCAATTTCGAAGCTCATAGCAAATGGTCTGAATACTTTTGTAAATAAAGTATTTCTGTTTTTTATTTTTAATACATTTGCAAACATTTCTAAAAACCTGTTTTCGTTTTGTTATTCTGGGCTATTGTGTGTAGATTGATGAGGAATTTGTTTTATTTAATCAATTTTAGAATAAAGCTGTAACGTAACAAAATGTGGAAAAAGTTAAGGGGTCTGTATACTTTCTGAATGCGCTGTATGTCTCCTTGAATTTTCTTTTTACTTTTTTTGGGGCCAAACATACATGTTTTGGCATTAGTATGAAATAGCAACACCGTAGCTAAGACAGAATTTGATGAATTACTACTCAAGATTAAAGAACTCTTTCCTGCAGCAGCAACCTGCTATCATTCTGATCTTGTGTGAATTCAAGCCATAGGTACTGAGTGCCTGCTCTGTTCAAAAGCATAGCTTATTGTTGTATATTTCCATTAACAACAGTGCAGAACATCCTGTCTACCCACAAACTTCCTGTTAGAAGTTCAGCTTGGAAAGTTTCCCTTTCAATGTTTTTCACATAACTTTCCCTCCTAAGTCTCTCTCCCTCATTTTACCTGTCCTTAATCGTAGCCATTCTATGTGAAATATAGCTAATAAGTTATTTTAGTGACATAAGTGATATGCCACCAAAAGTGACACGTAAGGGAAAGTCAACGAGGAGGTGTACACGTTCTATGGAAAATAATGAACGACGTGAAAGGTGTGTTCCACGATCGTATTCAGCAATGCCAATAATGTTTTCAATTCAACTTTCGAAGCAACTTTTACATAGAACATGTAAGAATGAACTAAAGTCATTGATTACTACCATGCTGATATATTGTGCGTTATATAGAGAAATAATGCACTGTCTAGAATGCCCTTCAAGCCAGTCAGGAACAAGTATTCAACAGTACCTAATATGTCAGCTTAAGTGACATATTTACAATGATTAAATGTCACTAAATCTGACAGAACTTTTCCAATGGTGAATTTCAGCATGGTCATTGTAGGACAATAGTCCTCATGAGGGCAGTGGACATGGACGTTTCTCCAAGTCACAAGACTTTCCTGTCAAAACAAAAGCCCCAGACAATATAATACAGTAAAAAGAAAAAATGAAAAGGTAAGCCAAACGTTCTGATAGGAATGGCAATGAACTCAGTAAAACTTCGAAGTCAGCCTTCTTCTGGTCACATGTCTAGGTAGTTTATCTTTCTCAGAGCTATAAGAACACTGTATACAAAAAGTCTGTTCACTTTCTATGTTCTATTTTGGCAGGAAGGTAAGGTATGTAAATATGTACCTATATGTACATATCTACATCAGTTAACTCGACTCGGTACTGTATATAGCCAAGTTATCTTTACTCATTGTGTATTTATTCCTTGTGTTATTATTTTAACATTATTACATTATTTCTTTTTTTCTCTCAGCATTGTTGGGAAGGGCCCATAATTAAGCATTTCACTGTCAGTCTACACCCGTTGTTTTCAAAGCATGTGACAAATAACATTTGATTTGATTGATTTGAAATCCATGAAGCTTTTCTTTGAACTGTGTGGTGGGAAGACAGGAGTTGGTGCTGTCAGGTCATGCAGTCTGTCACACTCCAGCCAGAGAACCCTTCAGGTGTGTAGGAAATTACTAGCCTGGGTACCGGTCTTCAGAGACTAACCTGGGTACCAGTTTGTTAAGCTAACATTCCTCTAGCCTGGGTACCAATCTGTTAAACTAACATTCCTCTAGCCTGGGTACCTGTCTGTTTAGCTAACATTCCACTGCTTGTACTCTGTGTCATGTTAGATTGTTCATATTTGAAGATTGCCAAAAGGCCAGTCTGTTTGGCAATGACACGGATTACAAGGAGTAGAGTGTTAACAGACTACTCTAAACAGACTGGTACAATACACTATTAACACTCATATAGAACTGGTTACATTACTGAGAGAAGATGTTGTTTAGAATGAGTGCAATGGTTTTGTCACCTCACCAATCTTAGTATTAACTCAGTTTTTCTATTAGGGGAAGACTTGCTGGGTGTGTGGTGTGTGGATCCCACGTATTTATAGAGAAATACATCAATTATATACAGGAAAAGAAAAGGCCATGACATTTATCAAATGAATTTGTCTGTTTTCAGAAGTGCAGTAACTGTATGTAAAATATTCTTTGTATGCATCTTATGCATTCATATCATAAAATGTCATAGTAATATCAAACCCCTTCGTTGCATTTTGACTACATTTATATGTATGTGTTATACTGTATTAGAATGTATTTAGCTAACATTTATTTTCAATCTGGGATTTCATGTATACTGTAGCTATCAAAATGAGGCCAGGGCATGTGGGGGAGGTGTGCTGTCACCTAACCACCGAAAGTGACTTTCTGAATGAGACCGTGAGACCACCACAGTTGTACAGTAAAACCACAACACACCTGCAAGCTCACACGCACACACAGACCCTAACAGAAAAATCACATGATTTCACATGTGGATTAACCACTGAACACCTGGTATGGTGCTATGTGAGTTAAAGTGTGGATGCATAAAGTTAACAACCTATAATTCATTTACAGCTGGAGTCAAGTGACAAGTCTACTTGATTTGCAAGAAAGAACATATAACTAACTAGAAAGGAAGGAAAGTTCATAGATCAAGGTTGACAGTGTTTTTTCACGAGGTGTGTAGGTGGCAGTTGGCCAAACGTCTAATTTTGACTTGTGTTTGTGAGATCATGTTGATATTGTCACATGTCAGACTATGTCAAATGTTCATCGATGGGCCAGTGGTTCCATTGAAATGTTGCATGTGTTCATGTCGTTATTAGTCTATAGTACTGTGTGACATTTTGGCTGTGTTTACACATGCAGCCCAATTATGATCTTTTGTCTTTTTACTGGCAAAATATGTGATTTGTCAAAAGACCAATAATTGGGCAAAGATCAGAATTGGGCTGCCTGTATAAACACAGCCAATGTGACAGACACTTTAGGCCAGCAAATGCACAGCCATTCTCTGACATTAAAACCTGGTTGCTGTCCAAGAAATGTCAAGGAACAAAGAAACTGGTCAGCTAACATACCAGAAATGTTGAAATCAATTTAACCAAAAAGGTCAAATCAGCTGAAAGTTAGGCTGCCAAAAAAACAACATTGAACAATGTTATCATCAACACAGCCGTCATATTAAATAAGACATTAAAATAATTGTGTCAAACAGGCCTCAATTAATTAATTGTAATAAATAAGCATATTAAATGTGAAAGTAAGAATTTCTAAAAAAAAAATTTTACATGACATGTCACTCCATCCCATGATCCTTCGCCTCACTTCGCCTGGTAACTGAATCTGGGTCAGTTTTGGTTTCTATTACAGTAACTCAGGTGACCTGCTGTCTGGTGGACAACGTGTCATTCTGGTAACTGACTCTGGGTCAGTTTGGGTTTCTGTTACTATACATGATGTTGAAGATTATCATGTTACATGGCATATTCGTGGTCTAAGAAATAGCATTTATTTTCTTATTTATTATTTTGCCTTTATCTAACCAGCCATACAATGAGAAAACATTTACATTAGCAACCTTTAGGTTCCTCTGATGATCTAGAAAAACTCACGGTATGATCACTGTGAATGGTCCTATGTGGCTCAGTCGGTAGAACACGGCGCTTACAATGCCATGGGTCGTAGATTTAATTCCCGCTGGGGCCATCCATATGAAAAATGCATGGCTGTAGGTTGCTTTTTGATTAAAGCGTCTGCTAAATGGCATATTATCATTATTATGTAACAAATACTGCTATTTTTTTGTTCCCACTGGTGTCATTCATGATCCTGTTCAATCAATGTTGATACAAGAATATACCTAATGGGCATTCTTAACTCAAATTCTTCTCTATTTCAGTTCCCGTATGGATATAAATGAACATGACCTATAGCAGTTATGCTCACTCAGATACTTTACTCTCTGTGCTGGCGGATGGCATTTTGCTTGTCTGGAGTACTAATGAGAACTCTCCACCAGAGGGCAGCACTGTCCATAGCTACTTGCTGCAAGTAAGTGGTTCACATTGACACCTCTGCATCAGCACATCGAAAAACAATGTGCATTCTAAGTTTCCCACGCCATGACCAATTACAATGAAAACATCCTCTGGGTGGACACTGATGATAGTCTACCACAAATATCAACAGAGCAGCAACACTTAACTCAGCTGGGAGACTTAACAGGGAGCCTACCTGGGAGCGTTGGAGGCATCTTCGATTACACGTAACTCAAAATTCACCGCTCGTTCCCACTTTATAGGTGACAAAGTGTCAAATGGGAGTGGAACGGAATGGAATGAAAGGTCTTTGGATTGAGGCTGGAAAAGAACTCCAACCTTGAGAATTTGGAACTGAATTCTGTTTCAATTAATTTACGCCCCACAAAACTATGTTGTTTACAATGATAACTCAAACATGATCATTTCAAGTGTCACATATACATTCAGGCATTTGTTTATCACCAGCTTTCCCAGCAGGCTAAATTGGACATGTAATGTGACTATTACGTAATTTTCTGGTTGTAAATTGATCTTAGGTAAAGACAGTTGTATGCATGACAACGTCAACACGTGATAGGAAACATATTTTGGACAGATAACAAAAATGTCCTTTTACAACCAGACGTCCTGGTGAAATCATTACAACCAGTTAGTTAACAACCAGACGTCCTGGTGATATCATTACAACCAGTTAGTTAACAACCAGACGTCCTGGTGATATCATTACAACCAGTTAGTTAACAACCAGACGTCCTGGTGATATCATTACAACCAGTTAGTTAACAACCAGACGTCCTGGTGATATCATTACAACCAGTTAGTTAACAACCAGACGTCCTGGTGATATCATTACAACCAGTTAGTTAACAACCAGATACTCTGATGATATCATTACAACCAGTTAGTTAACAACCAGACGTCCTGGTGATATCATTACAACCAGTTAGTTAACAACCAGACGTCCTGGTGATATCATTACAACCAGTTAGTTAACAACCAGATACTCTGATGATATCATTACAACCAGTTAGTTAACAACCAGACGTCCTGGTGATATCATTACAACCAGTTAGTTAACAACCAGACGTCCTGGTGATATCATTACAACCAGTTAGTTAACAACCAGACGTCCTGGTGATATCATTAGAACCAGTTTGTTAACAACCAGACGTCCTGGTGATATCATTACAACCAGTTAGTTAACAACCAGACGTCCTGGTGATATCATTACAACCAGTTAGTTAACAACCAGATACTCTGATGATATCATTACAACCAGTTAGTTAACAACCAGACGTCCTGGTGATATCATTACAACCAGTTAGTTAACAACCAGACGTCCTGGTGATATCATTACAACCAGTTAGTTAACAACCAGACGTCCTGATGATATCATTACAAACAGTTAGTTAGCAACCAGATACTCTGATGATATCATTACAACCAGTTAGTTAACAACCAGACGTCCTGGTGATATCATTACAACCAGTTAGTTAACAACCAGATGTCCTGGTGATATCATTACAACCAGTTAGTTAACAACCAGATACTCTGATGATATCATTACAACCAGTTAGTTAACAACCAGACGTCCTGGTGATATCATTACAACCAGTTAGTTAACAACCAGATACTCTGATGATATCATTACAACCAGTTAGTTAACAACCAGACGTCCTGATGATATCATTACAACCAGTTAGTTAACAACCAGACGTCCTGGTGATATCATTACAACCAGTTAGTTAACAACCAGATACTCGGGTGATATCATTACAACCAGTTAGTTAACAACCAGACGTCCTGGTGATATCATTACAACCAGTTAGTTAACAACCAGACGTCCTGGTGATATCATTACAACCAATTAGTTAACAACCAGACGTCCTGGTGATATCATTACAACCAGTTAGTTAACAACCAGACGTCCTGATGATATCATTACAAACAGTTAGTTAACAACCAGATACTCTGATGATATCATTACAACCAGTTAGTTAACAACCAGACGTCCTGGTGATATCATTACAACCAGTTAGTTAACAACCAGACGTCCTGATGATATCATTACAACCAGTTAGTTAACAACCAGACGTCCTGGTGATATCATTACAACCAGTTAGTTAACAACCAGACGTCCTGGTGATATCATTAGAACCAGTTAGTTAACAACCAGACGTCCTGGTGATATCATTAGAACCAGTTAGTTAACAACCAGACGTCCTGGTGATATCATTACAACCAGTTAGTTAACAACCAGACGTCCTGGTGATATCATTACAACCAGTTAGTTAACAACCAGATACTCTGATGATATCGTTACAACCAGTTAGTTAACAACCAGATACTCTGATGATATCATTACAACCAGTTAGTTAACAACCAGACGTCCTGGTGATATCATTACAACCAGTTAGTTAACAACCAGATACTCTGATGATATCATTACAACCAGTTAGTTAACAACCAGACGTCCTGGTGATATCATTACAACCAGTTAGTTAACAACCAGATACTCTGATGATATCATTACAACCAGTTAGTTAACAACCAGACTTCCTGGTGATATCATTACAACCAGTTAGTTAACAACCAGATACTCTGATGATATCATTACAACCAGTTAGTTAACAACCAGATAGTCTGATGATATCATTACAACCAGTTAGTTAACAACCAGACGTCCTGGTGATATCATTACAACCAGTTAGTTAACAACCAGACGTCCTGGTGATATCATTACAAACAGTTAGTTAACAACCAGATACTCTGATGATATCATTACAACCAGTTAGTTAACAACCAGACGTCCTGGTGATATCATTACAACCAGTTAGTTAACAACCAGACGTCCTGGTGATATCATTACAACCAGTTAGTTAACAACCAGATACACTGATGATATCATTACAACCAGTTAGTTAACAACCAGACGTCCTGGTGATATCATTACAACCAGTTAGTTAACAACCAGATACTCTGATGATATCATTACAACCAGTTAGTTAACAACCAGACGTCCTGATGATATCATTACAACCAGTTAGTTAACAACCAGACGTCCTGGTGATATCATTACAACCAGTTAGTTAACAACCAGATACTCGGGTGATATCATTACAACCAGTTAGTTAACAACCAGACGTCCTGGTGATATCATTACAACCAGTTAGTTAACAACCAGACGTCCTGGTGATATCATTACAACCAATTAGTTAACAACCAGACGTCCTGGTGATATCATTACAACCAGTTAGTTAACAACCAGACGTCCTGATGATATCATTACAAACAGTTAGTTAACAACCAGATACTCTGATGATATCATTACAACCAGTTAGTTAACAACCAGACGTCCTGGTGATATCATTACAACCAGTTAGTTAACAACCAGACGTCCTGATGATATCATTACAACCAGTTAGTTAACAACCAGACGTCCTGGTGATATCATTACAACCAGTTAGTTAACAACCAGACGTCCTGGTGATATCATTACAACCAGTTAGTTAACAACCAGACGTCCTGGTGATATCATTACAACCAGTTAGTTAACAACCAGACGTCCTGGTGATATCATTACAACCAATTAGTTAACAACCAGACGTCCTGGTGATATCATTACAACCAGTTAGTTAACAACCAGACGTCCTGATGATATCATTACAAACAGTTAGTTAACAACCAGATACTCTGATGATATCATTACAACCAGTTAGTTAACAACCAGACGTCCTGGTGATATCATTACAACCAGTTAGTTAACAACCAGACGTCCTGGTGATATCATTAGGACCAGTTAGTTAACAACCAGACGTCCTGGTGATATCATTAGAACCAGTTAGTTAACAACCAGACGTCCTGGTGATATCATTACAACCAGTTAGTTAACAACCAGACGTCCTGGTGATATCATTACAACCAGTTAGTTAACAACCAGATACTCTGATGATATCGTTACAACCAGTTAGTTAACAACCAGATACTCTGATGATATCATTACAACCAGTTAGTTAACAACCAGACGTCCTGGTGATATCATTACAACCAGTTAGTTAACAACCAGATACTCTGATGATATCATTACAACCAGTTAGTTAACAACCAGACGTCCTGGTGATATCATTACAACCAGTTAGTTAACAACCAGATACTCTGATGATATCATTACAACCAGTTAGTTAACAACCAGACGTCCTGGTGATATCATTACAACCAGTTAGTTAACAACCAGACGGCCTGGTGATATCATTAGAACCAGTTTGTTAACAACCAGACGTCCTGTTGATATCATTACAACCAGTTAACAACCAGACGTCCTGGTGATATCATTACAACCAGTTAGTTAACAACCAGACGTCCTGGTGATATCATTACAACCAGTTAGTTAACAACCAGATACTCTGATGATATCATTACAACCAGTTAGTTAACAACCAGACGTCCTGGTGATATCATTACAACCAGTTAGTTAACAACCAGACGTCCTGCTGATATCATTACAACCAGTTAGTTAACAACCAGACGTCCTGGTGATATCATTACAAACAGTTAGTTAACAACCAGATACTCTGATGATATCATTACAACCAGTTAGTTAACAACCAGACGTCCTGGTGATATCATTACAACCAGTTAGTTAACAACCAGATGTCCTGGTGATATCATTACAACCAGTTAGTTAACAACCAGATACTCTGATGATATCATTACAACCAGTTAGTTAACAACCAGACGTCCTGGTGATATCATTACAACCAGTTAGTTAACAACCAGATACTCTGATGATATCATTACAACCAGTTAGTTAACAACCAGACGTCCTGATGATATCATTACAACCAGTTAGTTAACAACCAGACGTCCTGGTGATATCATTACAACCAGTTAGTTAACAACCAGATACTCGGGTGATATCATTACAACCAGTTAGTTAACAACCAGACGTCCTGGTGATATCATTACAACCAGTTAGTTAACAACCAGACGTCCTGGTGATATCATTACAACCAATTAGTTAACAACCAGACGTCCTGGTGATATCATTACAACCAGTTAGTTAACAACCAGACGTCCTGATGATATCATTACAAACAGTTAGTTAACAACCAGATACTCTGATGATATCATTACAACCAGTTAGTTAACAACCAGACGTCCTGGTGATATCATTACAACCAGTTAGTTAACAACCAGACGTCCTGATGATATCATTACAACCAGTTAGTTAACAACCAGACGTCCTGGTGATATCATTACAACCAGTTAGTTAACAACCAGACGTCCTGGTGATATCATTAGAACCAGTTAGTTAACAACCAGACGTCCTGGTGATATCATTAGAACCAGTTAGTTAACAACCAGACGTCCTGGTGATATCATTACAACCAGTTAGTTAACAACCAGACGTCCTGGTGATATCATTACAACCAGTTAGTTAACAACCAGATACTCTGATGATATCGTTACAACCAGTTAGTTAACAACCAGATACTCTGATGATATCATTACAACCAGTTAGTTAACAACCAGACGTCCTGGTGATATCATTACAACCAGTTAGTTAACAACCAGATACTCTGATGATATCATTACAACCAGTTAGTTAACAACCAGACGTCCTGGTGATATCATTACAACCAGTTAGTTAACAACCAGATACTCTGATGATATCATTACAACCAGTTAGTTAACTACCAGACGTCCTGATGATATCATTACAACCAGTTAGTTAACAACCAGACGTCCTGGTGATATCATTACAACCAGTTAGTTAACAACCAGATACTCTGATGATATCATTACAACCAGTTAGTTAACAACCAGATACTCTGATGATATCATTACAACCAGTTAGTTAACAACCAGACGTCCTGGTGATATCATTACAACCAGTTAGTTAACAACCAGATACTCTGATGATATCATTACAACCAGTTAGTTAACAACCAGACTTCCTGGTGATATCATTACAACCAGTTAGTTAACAACCAGATACTCTGATGATATCATTACAACCAGTTAGTTAACAACCAGATAGTCTGATGATATCATTACAACCAGTTAGTTAACATCCAGACGTCCTGGTGATATCATTACAACCAGTTAGTTAACAACCAGACGTCCTGATGATATCATTACAAACAGTTAGTTAACAACCAGATACTCTGATGATATCATTAGAACCAGTTAGTTAACAACCAGACGTCCTGGTGATATCATTACAACCAGTTAGTTAACAACCAGACGTCCTGGTGATATCATTACAAACAGTTAGTTAACAACCAGATACTCTGATGATATCATTACAACCAGTTAGTTAACAACCAGACGTCCTGGTGATATCATTACAACCAGTTAGTTAACAACCAGATACTCTGATGATATCATTACAACCAGTTAGTTAACAACCAGACGTCCTGGTGATATCATTACAACCAGTTAGTTAACAACCAGATACACTGATGATATCATTACAACCAGTTAGTTAACAACCAGACGTCCTGGTGATATCATTACAACCAGTTAGTTAACAACCAGATACTCTGATGATATCATTACAACCAGTTAGTTAACAACCAGACGTCCTGATGATATCATTACAACCAGTTAGTTAACAACCAGACGTCCTGGTGATATCATTACAACCAGTTAGTTAACAACCAGATACTCTGGTGATATCATTACAACCAGTTAGTTAACAACCAGACGTCCTGGTGATATCATTACAACCAGTTAGTTAACAACCAGACGTCCTGATGATATCATTACAACCAGTTAGTTAACAACCAGACGTCCTGGTGATATCATTACAACCAGTTAGTTAACAACCAGACGTCCTGGTGATATCATTAGGACCAGTTAGTTAACAACCAGAAGTCCTGGTGATATCATTAGAACCAGTTAGTTAACAACCAGACGTCCTGGTGATATCATTACAACCAGTTAGTTAACAACCAGACGTCCTGGTGATATCATTACAACCAGTTAGTTAACAACCAGATACTCTGATGATATCGTTACAACCAGTTAGTTAACAACCAGATACTCTGATGATATCATTACAACCAGTTAGTTAACAACCAGACGTCCTGGTGATATCATTACAACCAGTTAGTTAACAACCAGATACTCTGATGATATCATTACAACCAGTTAGTTAACAACCAGACGTCCTGGTGATATCATTACAACCAGTTAGTTAACAACCAGATACTCTGATGATATCATTACAACCAGTTAGTTAACAACCAGACGTCCTGGTGATATCATTACAACCAGTTAGTTAACAACCAGATACTCTGATGATATCATTACAACCAGTTAGTTAACAACCAGACGTCCTGATGATATCATTACAACCAGTTAGTTAACAACCAGACGTCCTGGTGATATCATTACAACCAGTTAGTTAACAACGAGATACTCTGATGATATCATTACAACCAGTTAGTTAACAACCAGATACTCTGATGATATCATTACAACCAGTTAGTTAACAACCAGACGTCCTGATGATATCATTAGAACCAGTTAGTTAACAACCAGACGTCCTGGTGATATCATTAGAACCAGTTAGTTAACAACCAGACGTCCTGGTGATATCATTACAACCAGTTAGTTAACAACCAGATACTCTGATGATATCATTACAACCAGTTAGTTAACAACCAGATACTCTGATGATATCATTACAACCAGTTAGTTAACAACCAGACGTCCTGGTGATATCATTACAACCAGTTAGTTAACAACCAGATACTCTGATGATATCATTACAACCAGTTAGTTAACAACCAGACTTCCTGGTGATATCATTACAACCAGTTAGTTAACAACCAGATACTCTGATGATATCATTACAACCAGTTAGTTAACAACCAGATAGTCTGATGATATCATTACAACCAGTTAGTTAACAACCAGACGTCCTGGTGATATCATTACAACCAGTTAGTTAACAACCAGACGTCCTGATGATATCATTACAAACAGTTAGTTAACAACCAGATACTCTGATGATATCATTAGAACCAGTTAGTTAACAACCAGACGTCCTGGTGATATCATTACAACCAGTTAGTTAACAACCAGACGTCCTGGTGATATCATTACAAACAGTTAGTTAACAACCAGATACTCTGATGATATCATTACAACCAGTTAGTTAACAACCAGACGTCCTGGTGATATCATTACAACCAGTTAGTTAACAACCAGATACACTGATGATATCATTACAACCAGTTAGTTAACAACCAGACGTCCTGGTGATATCATTACAACCAGTTAGTTAACAACCAGATACTCTGATGATATCATTACAACCAGTTAGTTAACAACCAGACGTCCTGATGATATCATTACAACCAGTTAGTTAACAACCAGACGTCCTGGTGATATCATTACAACCAGTTAGTTAACAACCAGACGTCCTGATGATATCATTACAAACAGTTAGTTAACAACCAGATACTCTGATGATATCATTACAACCAGTTAGTTAACAACCAGATACTCTGATGATATCATTACAACCAGTTAGTTAACAACCAGACGTCCTGGTGATATCATTACAACCAGTTAGTTAACAACCAGATACTCTGATGATATCATTACAACCAGTTAGTTAACAACCAGACGTCCTGGTGATATCATTACAACCAGTTAGTTAACAACCAGATACTCTGATGATATCATTACAACCAGTTAGTTAACAACCAGACGTCCTGATGATATCATTACAACCAGTTAGTTAACAACCAGACGTCCTGGTGATATCATTACAACCAGTTAGTTAACAACCAGATACACTGATGATATCATTACAACCAGTTAGTTAACAACCAGATACTCTGATGATATCATTACAACCAGTTAGTTAACAACCAGATACTCTGATGATATCATTACAACCAGTTAGTTAACAACCAGACGTCCTGATGATATCATTAGAACCAGTTAGTTAACAACCAGACGTCCTGGTGATATCATTAGAACCAGTTAGTTAACAACCAGACGTCCTGGTGATATCATTACAACCAGTTAGTTAACAACCAGACGTCCTGGTGATATCATTACAACCAGTTAGTTAACAACCAGACGTCCTGGTGATATCATTACAACCAGTTAGTTAACAACCAGATACTCTGATGATATCATTACAACCAGTTAGTTAACAACCAGACGTCCTGGTGATATCATTACAACCAGTTAGTTAACAACCAGACGTCCTGGTGATATCATTACAACCAGTTTTGCCTCTGGGTTCATACTTTTTACTTTATGCTGACTGGTCCATATAATAATGAAATAATTGGCCCATTTAATGATTAATAATAAATAAGTGTTATAATCACTCAAAGAAATCCAGACAGATAGTGAATGAAAGTCTGAATTTACCATAAAAATATTTATTGATAATTATATTATTTCTTGACAAAAGCAAGAGAAAGGACACACTAAGATTCGACTTTTAAAACGACAAAAAATGGTATGTATAAACAAACGACAGTAACAACAATGGAACACATTAAAATGATGAAATGCTTGATCAGCCGTTTGATATGCTGGGCTGATTGATATTGTTGACTTACCGTAGTGTTTCCCTTCCTCTAACTAAACTATTAGTTCATATATAAACCAATACTATCAAACACCTTTATGGTCGCCTCCCTCAACCATTCTTCAATCATTTCTCATCCGTACCTCAACCATCTTTTAAGAAAGCACAACTAAAGTATTTCCAGAGCGCTGGCCAAATGAAGATTACATTTCAGAAATGCACATTAAAAAAAAACTTTAAAAAAACTAACAGCATTATGATTACAGTCACAATCCAAATCCATACACAGCCAGTCACATGTCCATTTGTTTACATGCAGATAACTGCCCGGATAATATGGAGGAGGACGAATACAGTGTCAACACAGAGAAGATAATCTGCAGTAGGGGGGTGTAGTGTAACAGTGGGCTACCAGATATCATCCATCTTTATTTGCTCTTCCCTGTGTCCAAAAGAAGTCTCTACCCCCTCTGCCTTTCTGTCAAAACCAGGTCACTGTTGCCAGCACCATGCCAGTGGCCTCCAATGTCTCTATGCTGCCGCAGCCACACAGCTGAGCCCCGAGCAGCGATAGGAGAGGAGAGGCCAGACGCCACAGAACACAGAGCATTGGTCACCAAAGCTGTACCCCTTTTCTCTCTGTCTCTCTCTTTCTCTGCTCTGCTCTCCACGAGTCCAGCCTATGAGTCCTTATCTCCACGGTGCAAACACGCTGACCTGGACCCTCTCGGCTGGCACTATGGGCCCGGGGGGAGGCGAGGGGAGACGAGAAGGTAGTGGGTGAGGGATAAAGAGGGAGGAGGGGACGGGGAGGAGGGGGAAGAAAGGGCGCTTCAATGGTAGAGTTCCAGAGGTCCAAATTGGATCTGGTAATGGCTGGTCGGTGGCGACGGAAGGTCGTTAAAACCAGTACAGCTCCTTCCCTTTCTTGTGATGCTGGAGGCCTGGGGAAGGAAAAAGAGAAAGCAGAAAACAATGAGAACGAGGCCAAACGGTTGTCCTGGCTGCTCCTGCTTTGAATCCAAACAGTTCATTGGTCAAAGCTAATAGTAAGGACATTGATGTGGGGTGTGTGTGTGTGTGTGTGTGTGTGTGTGTGTGTGTGTGTGTGTGTGTGTGTGTGTGTGTGTGTGTGTGTGTGTGTGTGTGTGTGTGTGTGTGTGTGTGTGGTGTGTGTGCGTGTATGACACTAATTCCCTGTTTATTCCATACAACTGCAGCAAAGACACATACAGTATAACTGTGCCCTACAGTATACAGCTCAACGACAACTGTGACCTTCAGTATATAGCTCAACCACAACTGTGACCTACAGTATATAGCTCAACGACAACTGTGACCTACAGTATATAGCTCAACCACAACTGTGACCTACAGTATATAGCTCAACGACAACTGTGACCTACAGTATATAGCTCAACGACAACTGTGACCTACAGTATATAGCTCAACCACAACTGTGACCTACAGTATATAGCTCAACCACAACTGTGACCTACAGTATATAGCTCAACCACAACTGTGACCTACAGTATATAGCTCAACCACAACTGTGACCTACAGTTTATAGCTCAACGACAACTGTGACCTACAGTATATAGCTCAACGACAACTGTGACCTTCAGTATATAGCTCAACGACAACTGTGACCTACAGTATATAGCTCAACGACAACTGTGACCTACAGTATATAGCTCAACCACAACTGTGACCTACAGTATATAGCTCAACGACAACTGTGACCTACAGTATATAGCTCAACGACAACTGTGACCTTCAGTATATAGCTCAACCACAACTGTGACCTACAGTATATAGCTCAACGACAACTGTGACCTACAGTATATAGCTCAACCACAACTGTGACCTACAGTATATAGCTCAACGACAACTGTGACCTTCAGTATATAGCTCAACCACAACTGTGACCTACAGTATATAGCTCAACCACAACTGTGACCTACAGTATATAGCTCAACCACAACTGTGACCTACAGTATATAGCTCAACGACAACTGTGACCTACAGTATATAGCTCAACGACAACTGTGACCTACAGTATATAGCTCAACCACAACTGTGACCTACAGTATATAGCTCAACCACAACTGTGACCTACAGTATATAGCTCAACCACAACTGTGACCTACAGTATATAGCTCAACCACAACTGTGACCTACAGTTTATAGCTCAACGACAACTGTGACCTACAGTATATAGCTCAACGACAACTGTGACCTTCAGTATATAGCTCAACGACAACTGTGACCTACAGTATATAGCTCAACGACAACTGTGACCTACAGTATATAGCTCAACGACAACTGTGACCTACAGTATATAGCTCAACCACAACTGTGACCTTCAGTATATAGCTCAACCACAACTGTGACCTACAGTATATAGCTCAACGACAACTGTGACCTACAGTATATAGCTCAACGACAACTGTGACCTACAGTATATAGCTCAACCACAACTGTGACCTTCAGTATATAGCTCAACCACAACTGTGACCTACAGTATATAGCTCAACGACAACTGTGACCTTCAGTATATAGCTCAACCACAACTGTGACCTACAGTATATAGCTCAACCACAACTGAAATGACTAACAATCTCGTTCTAAGCCACGTTGACAAACGATATTGAAAAGTACATTTCATTGGGGTGGCAGGGACACATTTATCAGTATCAATATACTTTCTAGGGGCTCAAAGATCAGCTTACCAATGCTAATGTCAGGTCATAAGGCTGTGGAGTGTTTGAGGTTCATAGTGTTAACAGATCTGTGGGATTATGGACACGCAGCTGGCTGTGGCTGCAGCAGAAAGGACTACTACTGAAACGCTGCAGGAGGTTGTTGTTGTGGTTGTTGTTGTTGTGGTTGTTGTGGTGGTTGTTGTTGTGGTTGTTGTGGTGGTTGTTGTGGTGGTTGTTGTGGTGGTTGTTGTGGTGGTTGTTGTTGTGGTTGTTGTTGTGGTTGTTGTTGTGGTTGTTGTGGTGGTTGTTGTTGTGGTGGTTGTGGTGGTTGTTGTGGTTGTTGTGGTGGTTGTGGTGGTTGTTGTGGTTGTTGTGGTTGTTGTTGTTGTGGTTGTTGTTGTGGTTGTTGTTGTGGTTGTTGTTGTGGTGGTTGTTGTTGTGGTTGTTGTTGTGGTTGTTGTGGTTGTTGTTGTGGTTGTTGTTGTGGTTGTTGTTGTGGTTGTTGTGGTGGTTGTTGTTGTGGTTGTTGTGGTGGTTGTTGTGGTTGTTGTGGTGGTTGTTGTTGTGGTTGTTGTGGTGGTTGTTGTTGTGGTTGTTGTGGTGGTTGTTGTGGTTGTTGTGGTGGTTGTTGTTGTGGTTGTTGTTGTTGTTGTTGTTGTGGTTGTTGTTGTGGTAGTTGTTGTTGTGGTGGTTGTTGTGGTTGTTGTTGTTGTTGTGGTTGTTGTGGTTGTTGTGGTTGTTGTTGTGGTGGTTGTGGTGGTTGTTGTTGTGGTTGTTGTGGTGGTTGTTGTTGTGGTTGTTGTTGTGGTTGTTGTTGTGGTTGTTGTTGTGGTGGTTGTTGTTGTGGTTGTTGTGGTGGTTGTTGTGGTTGTTGTGGTGGTTGTTGTTGTGGTTGTTGTGGTGGTTGTTGTGGTTGTTGTGGTGGTTGTTGTTGTGGTTGTTGTTGTGGTTGTTGTGGTTGTTGTTGTGGTGGTTGTTGTGGTGGTTGTTGTGGTGGTTGTTGTTGTGGTTGTTGTGGTTGTTGTGGTGGTTGTTGTGGTGGTTGTTGTTGTGGTTGTTGTGGTTGTTGTTGTGGTTGTTGTGGTGGTTGTTGTTGTGGTTGTGGTGGTTGTTGTGGTTGTTGTGGTTGTTGTGGTGGTTGTTGTTGTTGTTGTGGTGGTTGTTGTTGTTGTTGTGGTGGTTGTTGTGGTGGTTGTTGTTGTGGTTGTTGTGGTGGTTGTTGTTGTGGTTGTTGTTGTGGTTGTTGTTGTGGTTGTTGTGGTTGTTGTTGTGGTTGTTGTGGTTGTTGTGGTGGTTGTTGTGGTTGTTGTGGTGGTTGTTGTGGTTGTTGTGGTTGTTGTTGTGGTTGTTGTTGTGGTTGTTGTGGTGGTTGTTGTTGTGGTTGTTGTTGTGGTGGTTGTTGTGGTGGTTGTTGTTGTGGTTGTTGTGGTGGTTGTTGTGGTGGTTGTTGTGGTGATTGTTGTTGTGGTTGTTGTGGTGGTTGTTGTGGTGATTGTTGTGGTGGTTGTTGTTGTGGTTGTTGTGGTTGTTGTTGTGGTTGTTGTGGTGGTTGTTGTTGTGGTTGTTGTTGTGGTGGTTGTTGTTGTGGTTGTTGTTGTGGTTGTTGTGGTGGTTGTTGTTGTGGTTGTTGTTGTGGTTGTTGTGGTTGTTGTTGTGGTTGTTGTTGTGGTTGTTGTTGTGGTTGTTGTGGTGATTGTTGTTGTGGTTGTTGTTGTGGTGGTTGTTGTTGTGGTTGTTGTGGTTGTTGTTGTGGTTGTTGTGGTGGTTGTTGTTGTGGTTGTTGTTGTGGTTGTTGTGGTTGTTGTTGTTGTGGTTGTTGTTGTGGTTGTTGTTGTGGTTGTTGTTGTGGTTGTTGTTGTGGTTGTTGTGGTTGTTGTTGTTGTGGTTGTTGTGGTGGTTGTTGTGGTTGTTGTTGTTGTGGTTGTTGTTGTGGTTGTTGTGGTTGTTGTTGTTGTGGTTGTTGTGGTGGTTGTTGTGGTTGTTGTTGTTGTGGTTGTTGTGGTTGTGGTTGTTGTGGTTGTTGTTGTTGTGGTTGTTGTGGTGGTTGTTGTTGTGGTTGTTGTGGTGGTTGTTGTGGTGGTTGTTGTTGTGGTTGTTGTTGTGGTTGTTGTGGTGGTTGTTGTGGTTGTTGTGGTGGTTGTTGTTGTGGTTGTTGTTGTGGTTGTTGTGGTTGTTGTGGTGGTTGTTGTGGTTGTTGTGGTGGTTGTGGGTTGTGGTTGTTGTTGTGGTTGTTGTGGTTGTTGTTGTGGTTGTTGTGGTGGTTGTTGTTGTGGTTGTTGTTGTTGTGGTTGTTGTGGTGGTTGTTGTTGTGGTTGTTGTGGTGGTTGTTGTTGTGGTTGTTGTGGTGATTGTTGTTGTGGTTGTTGTGGTGGTTGTTGTGGTGATTGTTGTGGTGGTTGTTGTTGTGGTTGTTGTGGTTGTTGTTGTGGTTGTTGTGGTGGTTGTTGTTGTGGTTGTTGTTGTGGTTGTTGTTGTGGTGGTTGTTGTTGTGGTTGTTGTGGTTGTTGTTGTGGTTGTTGTGGTGGTTGTTGTTGTGGTTGTTGTTGTAGTTGTTGTGGTTGTTGTTGTTGTGGTTGTTGTTGTGGTTGTTGTTGTGGTTGTTGTGGTGATTGTTGTTGTGGTTGTTGTTGTGGTGGTTGTTGTTGTGGTTGTTGTGGTTGTTGTTGTGGTTGTTGTGGTGGTTGTTGTTGTGGTTGTTGTTGTGGTTGTTGTGGTTGTTGTTGTTGTGGTTGTTGTTGTGGTTGTTGTTGTGGTTGTTGTTGTGGTTGTTGTGGTTGTTGTTGTTGTGGTTGTTGTGGTGGTTGTTGTGGTTGTTGTTGTTGTGGTTGTTGTTGTGGTTGTTGTGGTTGTTGTTGTTGTGGTTGTTGTGGTGGTTGTTGTGGTTGTTGTTGTTGTGGTTGTTGTTGTTGTGGTTGTTGTGGTGGTTGTTGTTGTGGTTGTTGTTGTGGTTGTTGTGGTGGTTGTTGTTGTGGTTGTTGTTGTGTTTGTTGTTGTGGTTGTTGTGGTGGTTGTTGTGGTTGTTGTGGTGGTTGTTGTTGTGGTTGTTGTTGTGGTTGTTGTGGTTGTTGTTGTTGTGGTTGTTGTGGTGGTTGTTGTGGTTGTTGTTGTTGTTGTGGTTGTTGTTGTGGTTGTTGTGGTTGTTGTTGTTGTGGTTGTTGTGGTGGTTGTTGTGGTTGTTGTTGTTGTGGTTGTTGTTGTGGTTGTTGTGGTGGTTATTGTTGTGGTTGTTGTGGTGGTTGTTGTTGTGGTTGTTGTTGTGGTTGTTGTTGTGGTTGCGGTAGGCTCAGCTGTTGTAGAGAAAAGACTCCATACCTGCGTCCATGTTGATGGCCATCTCTCCTGGGGGCAGCAGGCCCGGCCAGGGGGCGGTGGCGTCCAGCTTGCTGATATCATAGGGGTGGTGTCCAGGGAGGGTGCCCAGGTGGGAGGGTCGCATGGTGGGCATGAGAAGGGGGCCATATGGGTGGTGGGGCTCCAGGCCACTGGGGGAGTAGAGTTCATGGAAGGGCCTGGGGGCCCCGTAGGCTTGGCCCTGTGCGTAGCCCCACCCCTCTGCTGGGTGCAGGTGCGAGTGGGGGTGAGTGTGTGGGTGAGGAAGGCCTGGGTGGAGTCCGGAAGCGTAGGGGTCCATGGAATAGGTGGGCGCTCTGGGCTCGCAGCGGGAGCGACACTGGGGGGAGGGGTAGTTGCTATCCCAGAAGGATGGGGGGAAGCTGTGGCGACTGCTGGGTGAAGGGGTGTCTGAGGGAGGGAGGGAGGGAGGGAGGGAGGGAGGGAGGGAGGGAGGGAGGGAGGGAGGGAGGGAGGGAGGGAGGGGTAAACAAAGATCAGGTTAAGGCATGGCATGGACAGTTGCTGTGTGTCATGTCATGATTTACAGACACTTATAGGATGGCCTCGGAAAGATGCAGGCAAGTCATGACAACATTATTTAGGTCACATGGTTTTCACACCCCCTGGCCCAGACACAGTATATCGGTCATATGTACATACAGCACACAGTCCTACCAACAGTAGCCTTCTGCTGGCTACAGATATGAGAGAAAGAGACATATTCCGACAGACAGAGAGAGAGACAGAGAGAGACCCATCGCCCTCCCAGCAGCCCCTTCACTCCCCTCAGCCCCCTTACCCCCTCCTTTGGCCCTGTACACACACCCCTCCCTCACCTCTTCACCCCTCCCACCCCACCTGTTGTTTTTTCTCCCTCACCTCTTCAACCCCCCCTCACCTCTTCAACCCCCCCTCACCTCTTCAACCCCCCCTCCCGTTTGCCTAAAGCAGAATGTCAGTGTGCCAGGTTTGGCTTGTGAACGTTGGCCATTGTGGTGCTGGCCGGAGCCGCTAGAAGGCGATACGCTGGCCCGCGGGGTTCTAAGCTTACGCCTGCATATAAACATAGTATCTGTTGTGAGGCAGGAAGACGGATGAAGACGTCCAGAGAGAGAGAGAGAGAGCGAGAGAGGGAGAGAGAGAGGGAGAGACAGAGAGAGAGAGAGAGAGAGAGAGAGAGAGAGAGAGGGGGAGGGGGATGGAGAGAGAGAGAGAGAGAGAGAGAGAGAGAGAGAGAGAGAGAGAGACAGAGAGAGAGGGAGAGAGAGAGAGGGAGAGAGAGAGAGAGGGAGAGAGAGAGAGAGAGAGAGAGAGAGGGAGAGGGGGAGGGAGAGAGAGGACAGGATGTGTGTGTGTGTGTGTGTGTGTGTGTGTGTGTGTGTGTGTGTGTGTGTGTGTGTGTGTGTGTGTGTGTGTGTGTGTGTGAGTGTGTGTGTGTGTGTGTGTGTGTGTGTGTGTGTGTGTGTGTGTGTGTGTGTGTGTGTGTGTGTGTGTGTGTGTGTGTGTGTGTGTGTTTGGGTGAGGTAAATGGTAAATGTAAAAGGGGAGAAATTGATGGGGTGCAGTGAAACAATTTGTACAAACATATTGCTGTTGAATACAGTTAATGTGAAGACATTGGTTGACATGAGAGGAATATAAAGACCTTCCACACCGTCTGCCCTGTTGTTGATTAGAGAGAAAATGTCCACTGATTGATGATAATCCATTCATCAATGTAATTTACATTTACATTTACATTTACATTTAAGTCATTTAGCAGACGCTCTTATCCAGAGCGACTTACAAATTGGTGCATTCACCTTATGATATCCAGTGGAACAACCACTTTACAATAGTGCATCTAAATCTTTTAAGGGGGGGGGGGGGGGGGTTAGAAGGATTACTTTATCCTATCCTAGGTATTCCTTAAAGAGGTGGGGTTTCAGGTGTCTCCGGAAGGTGGTGATTGACTCCGCTGTCCTGGCGTCGTGAGGGAGCTTGTTCCACCATTGGGGTGCCAGAGCAGCGAACAGTTTTGACTGGGCTGAGCGGGAACTGTGCTTCCTCAGAGGTAGGGGGGCCAGCAGGCCAGAGGTGGATGAACGCAGTGCCCTTGTTTGGGTGTAGGGCCTGATCAGAGCCTGAAGGTATGGAGGTGCCGTTCCCTTCACAGCTCCGTAGGCAATCACCATGGTCTTGTAGCGGATGCGAGCTTCAACTGGAAGCCAATGGAGAGAGCGGAGGAGCGGGGTGACATGAGAGAACTTGGGAAGGTTGAACACCAGACGGGCTGCGGTGTTCTGGATGAGTTGTAGGGGTTTAATGGCACAGGCAGGGAGCCCAGCCAACAGCGAGTTGCAGTAATCCAGACGGGAGATGACAAGTGCCTGGATTAGGACCTGCGCCGCTTCCTGTGTGAGGCAGGGTCGTACTCTGCGAATGTTGTAGAGCATGAACCTACAGGATCGGGTCACCGCCTTGATGTTAGTGGAGAACGACAGGGTGTTGTCCAGGATCACGCCAAGGTTCTTAGCACTCTGGGAGGAGGACACAAGGGAGTTGTCAACCGTGATGGCGAGATCATGGAACGGGCAGTCCTTCCCCGGGAGGAAGAGCAGCTCCGTCTTGCCGAGGTTCAGCTTGAGGTGGTGATCCGTCATCCACACTGATATGTCTGACAGACATGCAGAGATGCGATTCGCCGCCTGGTTATCAGAAGGGGGAAAGGAGAAGATTAATTGTGTGTCGTCTGCATAGCAATGATAGGAGAGACCATGTGAGGATATGACAGAGCCAAGTGACTTGGTGTATAGCGAGAATAGGAGAGGGCCTAGAACAGAGCCCTGGGGGACACCAGTGGCGAGAGCGCATGGTGCGGAGACAGATTCTCGCCACGCCACCTGGTAGGAGCGACCTGTCAGGTAGGACGCAATCCAAGCGTGGGCCGCGCCGGAGATGCCCAACTCGGAGAGGGTGGAGAGGAGGATCTGATGGTTCACAGTATCAAAGGTAATGGCAGCCTCTTTGTGGTTCCCTCTACAATGTCACATTAATGTATGACATACTGTCTAGACTTGGCTGTTGACATATTGTCTAGACTTCTAAGGCTGTTCATCTGTATCTGCTTGTGCTTAATATCATCAAAACACACCTAACTACCCAAAACACACCTAACTACCAAAAACACACCTAACTACTCAAAACACACCTAACTACCAAAAACACAACTAACTACCCAAAACACACCTAACTACCCAAAACACACCTAACTACCCAAAACACACCTAACTACCCAAAACACACTTAACTGAGAGCCTGAAGAGTGTCACAATCATGTCTAATAATATGCCTGACCCTTGAACCGCAAACCTTCCTAACCTCTGATCCCATTTTTAGTCCACACACACACACACACACACACACCACACACACACACACACACACACACACACACACACACACACACACACACACACACACACACACACACACACACACACACACACACACACACACACACTTGTGTCCTCTGACCTCACCTGTCACACACACAGTGGCAGACACACACAGACCCCCCCCCACCACACACACACCCATACCACACACACACCTAGCAGTGTCTATCCTACCTGTGCCCAGGTCCAACGCCCTCCTCTTGCCCTCTCCTTCCATGTAGGAGCTGAGTGCCCTGGAGAAGTGTTCGTCCACCACACTGCTGATGTCCCCTTGGTAGTACGTGAAGAGGATGCAACGCGACGTCAGGTACTCAGCCTCGGGGACTTCCTGTTTCTCCTTAGGGCCTCCCTCCGGTCGCGTGGAGGAGGGATATGAGGAAGAGGAAGAGCCGGGGCCCACGCTGGTGCCTGCCGACACCCCCCCTGGACCCCTTTGCGCCCCCTTGCTTTCCATCATGAAGTCTCTGCGGCAAGGAGAGGTGCTCCTCAGACCGACTGGTGCCTGGAGGGGGAGGGAGAGGGGCGAGGTGGGGTGGGGGAAATAGACAGTTGTTAGGAGGGAGAGAGATCTGGTAGACATCATGTCTATTGTGACATATGACGTGTGTGTGTTTGTGTATGTGTGTGTGTGCGTGTGTGTGTGTGTGTGTGTCTGTGTGTGTCTCTGTGTGTGTGTGCGTGTGTGCGTGTGTGCGTGTATGCGTGTGTGCGTGTGTGCGTGTGTGTGTGTGTGTGTGTGTGTGTGTGTGTGTGTGTGTGTGTGTGTGTGTGTGTGTGTGTGTGTGTGTGTGGGGGGGGGGGGGGAATTGACTAATAGTCCTGTGATCATGACACTGTTTTTTCCACAACTATTCAAACAAAATCAGTGTCTTCCAATTGCCAAACAACAAAAATGCTGAGTCATAACAAAAGTGTAATCCTTAACTTTGATAATGGAACATTGAGAAACAGAGCACTGTATGTGGAATACATTTGGCTTCTAATAGACCTCGTTAATAAGCTGTCCATAGAGTCAACATTTTGTGTCGCCAAAACAACCAAATAGGTTGCTTTACAACAACAATAAAAAAAATACTAATCTGTAACGATTTCCTCTGAGTATATACCCATAACGCATTCATTACACAGCTACAAGCATTTCAGGAACGCGTTATAATAGGTCCTAACTTGATTATTAAAGGTTAATGAAATATATCCAGAGCAGATCTATAGAGCATTCATGGCATACTATAGAAGAGCTCATATTTACAAGAGCTCATATATACAAGAGCTCATATTTACAAGAGCTCATATTTACAAGAGCTCATATTTACAAGAGCTCATATATACAAGAGCTCATATATACAAGAGCTCATATTTACAAGAGCTCATATTTACAAGAGCTCATATATACAAGAGCTCATATATACAAGAGCTCATATATACAAGAGCTCATATTTACAAGAGCTCATATATACAAGAGCTCATATTTACAAGAGCTCATATATACAAGAGCTCATATATACAAGAGCTCATATTTACAAGAGCTCATATTTACAAGAGCACATATATACAAGAGCTCATATATACAAGAGCTCATATATACAAGAGCTCATATTTACAAGAGCTCATATTTACAAGAGCTCATATTTACAAGAGCTCATATATACAAGAGCTCATATTTACAAGAGCTCATATATACAAGAGCTCATATATACAAGAGCTCATATATACAAGAGCTCATATTTACAAGAGCTCATATTTACAAGAGCTCATATTTACAAGAGCTCATATATACAAGAGCTCATATTTACAAGAGCTCATATATACAAGAGCTCATATTTACAAGAGCTCATATTTACAAGAGCTCATATTTACGAGCGCTCATATTTCCAAGAGCTCATATTTACAAGAGCTAATATATACAAGAGGTCAAATTTAGTTATCTTAATAGATGCATTATTACAATGACAGCATAGTGTCATCATTATGGATGTTCTCAAAAAGTGTGATTCTGCCATACCAGGGTTAGTGCCAAGACCAAACCATGTTTGGAAAATTATGCTGATACACTATACTTACAAAAGTATGTGGTCACCCCGTCAAATTAGTGGATTCTGCTATTTCAGCCACATCCGTTGCTGACAGTTGTATAAAATGGAGCACACAGCCAGGCAATCTGCATAGACAAACATTGGCAGTAGAATTGGCTTACTGAAAAGTTCAGTGACTTTCAACGTGGCACCGTCCATAGGATGCCACCTTTCCAACAAGTCAGTTTGTCAAATTTATGCCCTGCTAAAGCTGCCCCGGTCAACTGTAAGTGCTGTTATTGTGAAGTGGAAACGTCTAGGAGCAACAACGGCTCAACTACGAGGTAGTAGGCCACACAAGCTCACAGAACGGAACCGCCAAATGTCCTCGGTTGCAACACTCACTACCGAGTTCCAAACTGCCTCTGGAAGCAATGTCAGCACAATAACTGTTTGTCAGGGGCTTCATGAAATGGGTTTCCATGGCCGAGCAGCCGCACCCAAGCTTAAGATCACCATGCGCAATGCCAAGCGTCGGCTGGAGTGGTGTAAAGCTCGCAGCCTTTGGACTCTGGGGCAGTGGAAACGCGTTCTCCGGAGTGAGGAATCACACTTCACCATCTGGCATTCCGACAGACTAATATAGGTTTGGCGGATGCCAGGAGAACGCTACCTGCCCTAATGCATAGTGCCAACTGTAAAGTTTGGTTGATGAGGAATAATTGTCTGGTGCTGTTTTTCATGGTTTGGGCTAGGCCCCTTAGTTCCAGTGAAGGGAAATCTTAACGCTACAGCATACAATGACATTCTAGACCATTTTGTGCTTCCAACTATGTGGCAACAGTTTGGGGAAGGCCCTTTCCTGTTTTAGCATGACAATGCTCCCGTGCACAAAGCGAGGTCCATACAGAAATTGTTTGTCGAGATCGTTGTGGAAGAACTTGACTGGCCTGCGCAGAGCCCTGACAACCCCATCGAATACCTTTGGGATGAATAGGAACACCGATTGCGAGCCAGGCCTAATCACCCAACATCAGTGCCCGACCTCACTAATACTCTTGTGGCTGAATGGAAGCAAGTTCCCGAAGCAATGATCCATCATCTAGTGGAAAGCCTTCCCAGAAGAGTGGAGGCTGTTATAGCAGCAAAGGGGGAACTGTCTACATATTAATGCCCAATGAGCAAGTGTCCACATACTTTTTGTCATGTAGTGTATATAGCCTTTACTAGACCCATTTCCCACCACAGACCGGTACATACTGCAGACCCGTGACTTACCATCTTCTTCTCACTGAGGTTAATGTCGCCTGAAGATTCTCACATGGTTGAATCCTCAGGGTAGATTTGAACGGATCAAATTTTGTAGTTGAGGATCATATCATAACTATTTCATAACTCATTAACAGTCCTTTTCCACATCACAATTAGGCCTAAGTTGGTCATACTGATCTATAACATAAAAGGTTTATGTACGAATTCTATGCAGTCAAAGTAAAGTGAAATATTTGTTCCTAATCATAAAGCATTTATAGCTAAGCACTTCGCGGTAATTAACCATGCATATTGCCACTCTGATCTATAACACCAACATTCAAAGTTTATGTATGAATTCCCATTGTGGGGATCTTCATGCACATTTGACCTCAGTGAGTAGAAGAAGGTAAGTCCCGGGCCTATACTGGTCTGTGGGAGAAATGGGGCTGGTACAGGCTATATATCAGCATAATTCTCCAAATGTGGTTTGGCCTTTGGGCAAATTCACTAACCCTGCTTTGGAAGAAGTACACTTTTGAGAACAGCCATTATGATGACACTACACTGTCATCATTATGATGCATATATATACAGTTCCTTCATTCCTACCTCTTGACTTACTCCATATTGTGTTGTCTTACAGCCTGAATTCAAAATTGATTAAATCTTTTTTTTTATCTCACCCATCTACACACAATACCCCTTATTGACAAAGAGAAAACTTGTTTTCAGACATTTTTGCCAATGTATTGAAAATTAAATATAGAAATATCTCATTGACATAAGTATTATCACCCCTGAGTCAATACTTTGTAGAAGCACCTTTGACAGTTATTACAGCTGTGAGTCTTTCTGGGTAAATCTCTAAGAGCTTTCCACACCTGGATGATGCAACATTTGCCGATTATTATTTTCAAAATTCTTCATTCTCTGTCAAATTGGTTGTTGATTGTTGCTAGACAACCATTTTCAAGTCTTGCCATAGATTCTCAAGTAGATTTAAGACAAAACTCAGGAACATTCACTCTCTTCTTGGTAAGCAACTCCTGTGTAGATTTGGCATTGTGCTTTAGGTTATTGTCCTGCTGAAAGGTGAATTTATCTCCAAGTGACTGAACCAGGTTTTTCTCTAGGATTTTTCCTGTGCTGAGCTCCATTAAGTTTATTTTTTATCCTGAAAAACTCCCAAGTCCTTAACAATGACAAGAATGCCCATAATATAATGCAGCCACCACTATGCTTCAAAAGAGTGGTTCTCAGTAATGTGTTGTATTGGATTTGCCCCAAACATAACACTTTGTATTCAGGGCAAAAAGTGAATTGCTTTGCCACATTTTTTGCAGTATTATTTTAGTGTCTTGTTGCAAACAGGATGCATGTTTTGGAATATTTTATTCTGTACAGGCTTCCTTCTTTTCACTCTGTCATTTAGATTAGTGTTGTGGAGTAACTACAATGTTGTTTATCCATCCTCAGTTTTCTCCTATCACTTATGTAAGTTTGCCATAACAAAGGGGCTGAATACTTATTGACTCAAGACATTTCAGCTTTTCATTTTCAAATAAAAAACGTCATTCCACTTTCACATTATGGGGTATTGTGTGTAGGCCAGTGACAAAAAAAATCTCAATTTAATCAATTTTTTATTCAGGCTGTAACACAACAAAAATGTGGAAAAAGTCAAGGGGTGTGTATACTTTCTGAAGGCACTGTATATATATTATAAAAAAAAAAAAATCAATTTACTGGTGCACTCACTGACCGTCACTCAACTAGCCCATGTTAGTTAAATATTTGTAGATTGGTAAATTAGTCTAGTTAGTCTAGCCAGCTATCTAAACGTCTAGTAATCATGTAAGAAATACTCAGGGCCCCTGACCTCCAGGGGCCCCCATTGATTGTTTTAGTCACTCTCAGTCAGATATCATACTAACATGGCATAGGTCATAGTGAAATGTGTAGAATTGCAAGAAATTAGCTTTCAAACGAAACAAATGTATCCCCACCCTGTGGCAAAACGTTTAGAATTGCAGGAAATGAGCTGTAAAACTGCACACACAAAAAAATAATAATAATGTGTTTACTTTTTGTTAGTAAAATACCTTTTCTGCTAACAGAACCCTCTGTCGGTATTAAATTATAGTTTTTAATCCCGGTTACAACGTGAGTTAACGTTTAGCGGTTAATTATATAGCTAAAAGGCTATGTGTTTGTAGATACTGAGGTAATGAAGCTATAGCAACCAATGTGATAATAATGTCTGGGGTCATTTTTGCTTGTTTTTGCTGTTCTCCAAATAGCGTTTTAGAGTTTTTAAATGTCAGTAAATTAGCTTAAAGTCTCTTAACATTTATTGGGTGTGGATCCCCCCCGTCCAGACGTCACTAAAACTCAGACCCTGATTACCGCCCTGTATGCATCTATACCTAAATATGAGCTCTGGCATAGCATGACAGGATATATTTAATTAACCTTTAATAATGCGGTTGTCGACCTGTTATAATATGTTCATGAAATGCTTATAGATGTGTAATAAATGCTTTATGGATATGTAGTCAAAGTAAATCGTTACCCAAAAGTATTCTCACAATGCAAAGTTTTTCTCGCGCATTTAGTTCATTAACTGGAAACCTTTCCAAAGCGCCTCCTTACCTGGAAGTTGTTGATGAACGCGGGAGTGGCTGGCGCGTACGGTGCGTAATGTCCATGGACTGGGTACATAACATCCAAACAACTAATGGTAATGGCAGGGTGTCCTCTCGGGCCAGGGAAGGGAAGTGTAGCGTTGTCGTATAGAAACCAACGTTGTGACAGAGAGACAACATTCCGCTCGCTAGCAGCAATGTAACTAAGCAAGGCGCTCCAGCTCGGTCAGTGGCAACGCGCAGCAAGCAGCACGAGGCTTGACATCACCCTAGAGCGGGCTCTCCACTACTGCACGCAACAACAGCTGTGCTCTCAGATTGTGCTGAGAGAGGTTTCTAGAAAAAAACAGACACAAGAGTGTCCTGTACATCTCGACCCCACCCACCCAGTAGTGGCTCCGTCCTAAAATAAATGCTTGGATTTGTAATGTGTTAACATATTACATCATTATACTGTATACGGGACAATAGGCTATATTGTGTATACACTGAGTATATCAAACATTAAGAACACCTTCCTAATATTGAGTTGCACCCCTCTTTTGCCATCAGAACAGCCTCAATTCGTCAGTGAATGGATTCTACAAAGTGTCATAAGCGTTCCACAGGGATGCTGGCCCATGTCAACACCAATGCTTCCCACAGTTGTGTCACATTGGCTGGATGTCCTTTGGGTGGTGGACCATTCTTGATACACACAGGAAACTGTTGAGCAGCATTGCAGTTCTTGACACAAACCGGTGTGCCTGAATCTTTTGTCTTCCCCATTCACCCTCTGAATGGCACACAAACACAATCCATGTCTCAATTGTCTCATGGCTTAAAAATCCTTCTTTAACCTGTCACCCCCCCTTCATCTACACTGATAGAAGTGGATTTAACAAGTGACATCAATAAGGGATCATAGCTTTCACCTGGATTCACCTGGTCAGTCTATGTCATGGAAAGAGCAGGTTTTCTCAATGTTGTGTACACTCAGTGTATGCATTGTGAGGTATGCCTATAACAGGCCTATAGCCTAACCTGTTTAGGAACTATAATGTTGATCTCATGGATGGTCAGTCCTTGTTTCCATAGCTCCATCTATACATTTCAGAGTCGTTCCATTTTTCCAGCCCCATTCCAGCTGTTTACTAAAAAAAAGTGTCAGGGTGGCTTTTGTGTTGTTGTTTGAATCCCAGACTGTCCTTTTAAGATCAGAATTGTACTAAGAAGTGTAAACGTGGTATCATTTGTACAGTAATTGTTTAAATATTGTAAAGGTTATCTATTATTATCAAACAATCTACTTTTCCATCAATGCTTTCCATTTTCCATTATGTAATGTGTCTTGTGCCACAGCAGAGTTTAGTTGGTGGGACCCGTGCTCCGCTCGTACCCCTAAATGAACTATCCCAGGGTTACACGTAGGCCAATAGGCCTACAGGAGAATCACATTCATAATGTACTGTACACAGTTACAGTAGTAGAGGTATCAGAGTAATTTAACAAGCAAGTGGCTTCCTGTCAACCTTCCAAAGGTGTATTCCATATGAATTAAGGCGTTATGATGGCCTTACATCCCAACATCCATGGTGTTGTCAAGTAAAGTCTGAGGACATCAGAGCGAGTTGGTGGAATTCTCAGAATGACACATTTGTGTCAACTTAAGGGAACACACACTGGCCATACCAACACCAGGAAAAAAAGACTACACAATTCCATGACAAATTATCACCCATTAGTTAAACAAACAAGGCCCTTTCCTCACATACCATGTCATCTGTCATAGTATGGTTTGAGAATTAATAACAAAAGATAAGCATTAATCAATTTACCCTACCACCTAAACCACTCAGGTTTTATTCTGGCTTGATTCTGTCCAGGTTTGATAGGTTAGATGTCCTGTCTGAAATGTGACCCATTAACAGTTTAAAGGAGCAATGTGGCACTTTAACAGTTTAAAGGAGCCTGATTGGACGGCATGCCAGTATTTTTGACAGACACTCAGGAACGCAAGGGAGAATAGTGTGGAATATTTGTAGAATTCCTTTGACGAGTGTCAGATAAGATGGAATGCCTCTGATGTCTGTTGCCGGACGAGGCCGTTGGGATGTTGGATGATGTCGTGTTGCTGCTGAGGTGGGGGGACATAGACGTTGCTCTGTCAATCCCTAGATGTCTACAGTAGGTTTGGACACCGTGTTTACTAGTTGTGTGTCAACAATACTTTTACTTTTGCACTTTAAGTTGTGATTCAGCTGTTGTGGCATTATTTCATTCATAACCTGGTGGTTTTCTTATTTTTGCTCCTTTGATGTTGTCCTCTGATATTGTACATAAAAACCCCAAAATGCTCCAGAGGCATCTGCTATCAATCCCATAAAAGTTACATGTAAATG
Source organism: Salmo salar (assembly GCF_965601325.2). Lineage (NCBI taxonomy): Eukaryota > Metazoa > Chordata > Actinopteri > Salmoniformes > Salmonidae > Salmo > Salmo salar. The sequence goes on along the minus strand of NC_138291.1, from coordinate 12,273,269 downwards.
TTAGCCAAATGTAGTAGAATAGAATATAATAGATATTTTTCAGATATAATCAGGTCTGGAAAGGTTTGGTTCCATTTTGTCTGTTGTTTAGGACGGAGCAAGGCACTGGAGCCAGAGAGAGAAGTACGTGATGCAATGTTGGAGCGCTCCAACTTACAGCGTGATCAACAGCTGCAGCTGACGAAAGGGAGACCTCTAGTATTAATGACCATGACTCTCTCCCTCTCTCTTCCCCAGCAACACATAAACCTCATCGTTGCCTTACAGCACTCTGCCCTCCCCTGGAACAGCCGTCTACAGTCATTTGTCTCTATTGGGCAATGGTGTGTGTGTGTGTGTGTGTGTGTGTGTGTGTGTGTGTGTGTGTGTGTGTGTGTGTGTGTGTGTGTGTGTGTGTGTGTGTGTGTGTGTGTGTGTGTGTGTGTGTGTGTGTGTGTGTGTGTGTGTGTGTGTGTGTGTGTGGTTAGCAATGCAACACTTGCCATACAGTGACCAAACTAGGAAAGGGAGGAGGGCAAGCGACTCAACCCATTGACTGGAATAGAGTGTCGATGTAGGGAACAAGCTAGTTCAAAAAATTACTTTGTTTTTGTATACATGTTCATGATGAGCATCATTTTACTAATTTATTATTTATTACAAATTTAGTTCTGTATTATTATTCAAGCACAATAATGTGTGTGTGTGTGTGTGTGTGTGTGTGTATTTCTGTGTGTGTATATTTGTGTGTGTGTGTGCATGTGATGTGTGTGCTCTAGCCGAAAATAAACACAAGTAACATCACTGTTGCTTATGACTACCCCGCCAAACACTTCCTCTGGGGCGGCAGGAAGCCTAGTGTTTAGAGCGTTGGGCCAGTAACCCAAAGGTTGCTGGATTGAATCCCTGAGTTGACAAGGTAAAAGTCTGCCCCTGAACAAGGCAGTTAACTCACTGTTCCCCAGTAGGCTGTCATTGTAGATAAGAATTTGTTCTTGCCTAGTTAAATAAAGGTTCAATTAAAAAAATATATGATAATAATTTCTGCACAGGCTAAATGAGAACTGCTCCGAGGCCTCTGATTGGCTAATCTGTTGAAAGAGGTAATGGCACAACTACTTAGACCAGGCTTCTGATCGTTACACCAGGAATACTTCAGAACCCATGTTGTAAATACCTGTTGAAAAAAATAAAGTAACATCCTAGAACATGATGTCATCTCACTGTGGCCAGTAAAGCACGAGTTGCACAGAACACGCGAGTCGAGCCGGACTTATCAACAAATCTCGCATCATAAATAACTACTCAATAATATTTTGTAGATCAGTCAGTCACAATTTACCCATGATGCTGTACATCACGGTCTTGAATATGTTCATAGGCTATGTACTGTACTGCGTGCATGGAAATAGCACAGATAGCCTGGTTAATCCAGACTGAATTTAGCTGTTGTACTTCACTTCAATGGTGAGCGCAGTGTTCATTCTGGTTTAACCAGGCTATGGAAGATTGAATCTGAAACCATTTACCATAACCACTGAAACAACAAAGCCTTTATTGAGGTCTCGGTCTGGCGTGGACCCAAGGGTGTCTGCTACACCCCTGCTCTCAGAATTCCAGGGTTGTTTATCCATCCACCTGCTTTAGCTCCATGCAGCATGTGTTAGAGAGACAGAGACATGCATACAGCTGCTCAACTGTCCTGAGCCATCCCTATAGGCCTGACACAAAAAAAAAACACACACACACACACACACACACACACACACACACACACACACACACACACACACACACGTCTGGCTGGTTCACAGTCAAAGGTATCCTTGTTAAACCACACTGAATGCTGCATTAACATAGCAAGTGTCACGTCCTGACCAGAGAAAGCTGTTATTTTCTATGGTAGAGTAGGTCAGGGCGTTTAGATTTTCTATGTTGTTATTCTCTAGTTTTGTATTTCTATGTTGGGCTTTGTTTGGGATGATCTCCAATATGAGGCAGCTGGTCATCGTTGTCTCTAATTGGAGAACATAATTAAGTAGGTGTTTTTCCCACCTGGGTTTGTGGGAGATTGATTTTGAGTAAGTGTATGTTGTAACGCGTCGTCATGGTTTGTTGTTTTTATTCATTCAGTTTATTTGTACGTATTGCATAGTTTCACAGTTTAATAAAGAAAATGTGGAACGATACACACGCTGTGCTTTGGTCCGCTCCTTCATCCTACGACAAACGTGACAGCAAGACACAACAGTATACAAGAGAAGAGTCTTGTGATGGCTATAAAGTTGATTGATTGAGAGACTGTCTGGCCAGTTTCCAATGTGAATCCAGGCAGTCGGCAAATACAGCCACTTTCCCCTCACTCTGCCTGTTTATTAATGGCTAACCCTCTCAAATGGACAGAATGTGAATTAGCAGCGTGGCGGGAGTAGCTGGCGGGTGCCACATTCCTCCCGCCGCACGGCCGTGTGTCTCCTTCCTCCTTTCCGCACGGCGTGCATGCCACGCTGCCGCCGGGTCGCTGATGTCATATACACTGCTGGGGGAGGACAGGGGATTGTTACCTTCCCAACAGACACTATTCCAGAGGGGAAGACAGAGGTTCATAGAGGGGGGTGGTCAGCTACCAGTGAAGAAGACATGGATGTGGGGACAAGGCGGGGGAAAGGGGGGTAAACCCACCTCCGGAGGCGAGGTGGGTTGGGGGTGGGGAGGTATCACAAATGTGGCATGTCACATGGTCAAACAGCGGCTGATTTACAGGCGATCGGGTTCTGCGTCAGCCACATGGTGTTGGCGCCTCAGAATGCCAGGTATGGAGGAGTGAGATCAGCGGTTGCTTTTAGACGGTACCTTTCGAACTACGCAGGGAAGATAGGAGAGTTGTTGGTGCAGGCCACCAAAGTCTTTCCCTCCTTGCCTCTGCATCCTTTTGTGAATCCCCCTGATTCTCCAAGGTGCCCTGGGTTCTGGTGGTTGGGTCTATGTACTACATGGCATGCATCCCGAACCACTCGAAAGATAGCAAGGCTAGTGAAACACTAGAATGCAAGTTGAGAGGTCGAGCGATCGAGTCATCAAGAGAAACTCAAAGGGAGGGAGGGACGCAAAATAGAAAAGGGTGATGAGAGAAAAGGAGAGTGAGAGAAAAATATGAAGTGATCAGCCATACAACGAGCAAGGTTGGGTACGGGGCAGAGACTACTGTAAATAGTGAGGAGAGAAACGGAGAGAGGGAGTAAAAAGAGAGAGATAGATTGTAGGAAAGAAAAGGTGGAGAATCAGGACGG
>NC_138291.1:12215000-12265000 GCF_965601325.2 Salmo salar | reverse complement strand
GTTTGATTTCACAGAAGTGTGATTGACTTGGAGTTACATTGTGTTGTTTAAGTGTTCCCTTTATTTTTTTGAGCAGTGTACAATATGTACAGTACCAATCAAATGTTAGGACACACCTACTCATTCAAGGGTTTTTCTTTATTTTCACTATTTTCTACATTGAAGAATAAAAGTGAAGACATCTAAACTATGAAATAACACATATGGAATCATGCAGCAACCACAAAAGTGTTAAACAAATCAAAATATATTTGAGATTTGAGATTCTTCAAAGTAGCCACCCTTTGCTTTTGTTATTTCAAAGTTTTGATGTCTTCACTATTGTTCTACAATGTTGAATATGGTTAAAATAAAGAAAAACTCTTAAATGAGTAGGTGTGTCCAAACTTTTGACTGGTACTGTATATACAAAAGTATGTGGACCCCTTCAAATGAGTGGATATAGCTATTTCAGCCACACCCGTTGCTGACAGGTGTATACAATCAAGCACACAGCCATGCAATCTCCATAGACAAACATTGGCAGTAGAATGGCCTTACTGAAGGGCTCAGAGAATATCAACGTGGCACCGCCATAGGATGCCATCTTTCCAACAAGTCAGTTCGTCAGATTTCTGCCGTGCTAGAGCTGCCCCGGTCAAGGCTGTTATTATGAAATTAGAACGTCTAGGAGCAACAACGGCTCAGCCGCGATGTGGTAGACCACACAAGCTCACAGAATGGGACCGCCAGGTGCTGAAGCAAGTAACGTTAAAAAATCGTCTGTCCTCGGTTGCAACACTACTATCGAGTTCCAAACTGCCTCTGGAAGCAACGTTAGCACAATAATTGTTTGTTAGGAGCTTCATGAAATGGCTTTCCATGGCCAAGCAGCCGCACACCACTCGTCGGCTGGAGTGGTGTAAAGCTCAGCGCCATTGGACTCTGGAGCTTCATCTGGCAATCCGATGGACAAGTCAGGGTTTGGCGGATGCCACCAGAATGCTACCTGCCTGAATGCATAGTGCCAACTGTAAAGTTTGGTGGATGAGGAATAATGGTCTGGGGCTGTTTTTCATGGTTTGGGCTAGGCCCATTAGTTCCGGTGAAGGGAAATCTTAATGCTACAGCATACAATGACATTCTAGATGATTCTGTGCTCCCAACTTTGTAGTAACAGTTTGGGGAAGTCCCTTACCTGTTTCAGCATGACAATTCCCCTGTGCACCAAGTGTGGTCCATTCAGAAATGGTTTGTTGAGATCGGTGTGGAAGAATTTGACTGACCTGCATAGAACCCTGACCTTAACTCCATTGAACATCTTTGGGATGAATTGGAACGCCGACTGCGAGCCAGGCCTAATCCGCCCAACATCAGTGTCCGACCTCACTAATGATCTTGTGGCTGAATGGAAGCAAGTCCCGCAGCAATGTTCCAAAATCTAGTGGAAAGCCTTCCCAGAAGAGTGGAGGCTGTTATAGCAGCATGGGGGGTGGGGACCAACTCCCTGTTAATGCCCATGATTTGCAATGAGATGTTCGACGAACAGGTGTCCACATTCTTTTGGTCATGTACTGTATGTTATGGGACAAGCTGGAGTCATTTGGTTTAAATGGTAACATCCTGAAATGCCTTGTCTCCATGTACAGTATGATAATGTGAAATGTTGTGTTCAAGTCAATGGCTGCCTAATTGACTGGTTTGCCGTTGACAGTGTTGTGAAACAGGGTTGCATTGTATCACCTAATCCGGTGTTTCTATGTCAAAGGGTTTTGTTATATTTCAGTCTTCTGTGATGTATATAAAGTGTAATATTGGGATGTAAACTCCAAATGTAATACATTTCAACTCTATATCTGACATGGTACAGGTGTCTTATTTTTTAAGCCCATAACCATGTGTATGAGGTGTATACTTTTGTTTCAAAGTAGATTTGTTTTAAGACTACCTCGAATCACTCTGTGTGACCCTGATTTAGCCCACTGCTGTAAAAGGTTAATGATCTCACTCTGGCCATAAAAGCTCTAGGAAAATGTGTCTGTCTGAACAAATGTCTGTTCTTTTATATGCAGATGACCTATCCCAGCTGGCACATAACGTTCTGAGAACCATATGTTTCTTAGAGCTTACTGAGAATGTGGTTGTCCTATGGTTATATAGTTGCTTGGCTTTGAAACATTGTCAGCACATTTAAGGAACTTGACAAAATAACGTTATTTTCTTGGAATTTCATTACTTTAACGGAACGTTTTCTAAAAGTTCAAACTTGGTTACATTTAATTACATTTTTGGTAATGTTCTAGGAACATTCCCCAACTGGTTTGACATTTGGGAATGTTCTCAAATAGTTCAGAGGACTTTAAGAAACAACATTCTCCAGAGGGAATTTCAATACTTCAGCATAACATTTCCTACAGGTTTCATGGTTCAATATAAAGTCTCAGAACATGAACACAACTTTTCATTAAAAACACAAGAAAACATTAATGTTCAAAGAACATTTAAATAATGTTTTTGAAAAACATTTAAATTCCATTCTTAGGTTCAACAAAACTCTATCCTCTATCTTGTTAAAGGGAAACTCCACCCAAAAACTATATTTTGGTATTTGTTTCATTAGTCCATTGTTGATATAGTCCCAAAATGTTTTGCATGTCAGCAATCAAGTTTTGTAGATATATAACTTTCAAAATACAGAAATACAGCTGGTATGATGCATTTTGCATCATATGACGCAAAACGGAGCATCTTATGATGCAAAATGCATCATACCGGCTGTTTAATGCAAAGCGCAGCCTCATATGATGCAAAATGCATCATACTGGCTGTTTAATGCAAAGCGCAGCCTCATATGATGCAAAATGCAACATACTGGCTGTATATCTGTATTTTCAAAGTACAAAATACCAAAAAATCTTTAAGTGTGTTCAGGTGTGTTGGCTGTACCCACTAATTGTCCACACCTCATCTTCATGAAATGGGGTATATTTTAATAGATGAAAATGTACAGCTTTGTATGAGTTTTAAAATAAATAACATGGCATGCTAGCTCCATCCTGGTGGCGCAGAGGACTAATTCCATGGATAGAGAACAGAATATCATAGGCTTGAATCTCACTGATGCTGTGTCACAATAAAAAAAATGTATGTGTTTGCATGATTACTGCCTAAGCAAAATAATTTCCATGTGTCATATCTGTGCTTGGAGTTCAAAACAGTTAACCCAAACTAAGCTAGCAGTGTTATTAAAAGTCGTATTTAAACATTCAGTGAACATTTTAAGGAAGTTATTAAAAAACGTAAAATAACCTATAACTGACATTCTCAGACGTTATTAAAACCTTCCAGGAAAACTTTCAGGGAATCATAGTAAAACGTTCTCAGAACTTTCCTGCAACCTAAAAATGTACATTCCCAGAACAGGTATAATTTTCGCTTCTGTTCTCAGAACTTAAAGAAACGTCCAGTTTTACCGGTCAGGAATGTTATGGCTTTGTTCCTAGAACGATTGGGAAACCTAAAACTTATGTTCCCACAACATCCAAGGAACCAAATTTGCTAGCTGGGATTAATCTCTGAAATTGAAGAAGAGCTTCATGAAATGTTTAACAAAAAAAAAAAATGGTGTGAACAATGGAAACTGAATATCAATGTAGACAAAATTAAGGTAATACACCATAGAACACCTTTTATTTTCTCCTGTGGTCCTGCCATGTTAGATGTTGTTCATGAGTAGTACAAGTACAGTATCTGGGATTGATTATTAATGCATTTTTGGATTACAATGTGTCTATTAAGTACATAGCGAACCATGTGAATCGTGCCCTTGGTGCCATCATTGCAAAGTTTAAAGCCATTGGTAGCCTACCTTTTAAATGTTTCACAAAACGGTTTGATTCATTGGCGCAACCTATTATTACTTATGCTGCAGCAGTGTGGGGGCACAGAAATCCTACTAGCGCTAATGCTGTTTTTAACCATGCCTGCAGATTTAACCTTGGTGTGGATATGGGTCGAAAAGCTCTGTGGCATCACCAGTGGCTATCCTCTCTAGGGTAGGTGGCACCAAATCGTCCCACCTACGTAACAGCCAGTGTAATCCCGTGGCGCGTTATTCAAAAACCTTAGAAATGCAAAAACTTCAATTTTTCAAACATATGACTATTTTACACCATTTTACACACAAGACTCTCGTTAATCTAACCACACTGTCCGATTTCAAAAAGGCTTTACAACGAAAGCAAAACATTAGATTATGTCAGCAGAGTACCCAGCCAGAAATAATCAGACACCCATTTTTCAAGCTAGCATATAATGTCACATAAACCCAAACCACAGCTAAATGCAGCACTAACCTTTGATGATTGAAGCTGAACCAGTTGAAGCTCGCATCCGCTACAAGACCATGGTGATTGCCTACGGAGCTGTGAAGGGAACGGCACCTCCATACCTTCAGGCTCTGATCAGGCCCTACACCCAAACAAGGGCACTGCGTTCATCCACCACTGGCCTGCTGGCCCCCCTACCTCTGAGGAAGCACAGTTCCCGCTCAGCCCAGTCAAAACTGTTCGCTGCTCTGGCACCCCAATGGTGGAACAAGCTCCCTCACGACGCCAGGACAGCGGAGTCAATCCCCACCTTCCGGAGACACCTGAAACCCCACCTCTTTAAGGAATACCTAGGATAGGATAAAGTAATCCTTCTAACCCCCCCCCCCCCCTTAAAATATTTAGATGCACTATTGTAAAGTGGTTGTTCCACTGGATATCATAAGGTGAATGCACCATTTTGTAAGTCGCTCTGGATAAGAGCGTCTGCTAAATGACTTAAATGTAAATGTAAATGTAAATGATCTTCATCAGATGACAACCCTAGGACATTATGTTATACAATACATGCATGTTTTGTTCAATCAAGTCCATATTTATATCAAAAACCAGCTTTTTACATTAGCATGTGACTAGCATGTGACTAGCATTCCCACCGAACACTGCCGGTGAATTTACTAAATTACTCACGATAAACGTTCACAAAAAGCATAACAATTATTTTAAGAATTATAGATACAGAACTCCTCTATGCACTCGATATGTCCGATTTTAAAATAGCTTTTCGGTGAAAGCACATTTTGCAATATTCTCAGTAGATAGCCCGGCATCACAGGGCTAGCTATTTAGACACCCAGCAAATGTAGCACTCATCAAAGTCAGATTTACTATAAGAAAAATGTTAATACCTTTGCTGTCTTCGTCAGAATGCACTCCCAGGACTTCTACTTCAATAACAAATGTTGGTTTGGTTCAAAATAATCCATAGTTATATCCAAACAGCGGCGTTTTGTTCGTGCGTTCAAGACACTATCCGAAAGGGTAAATAAGGGTGACGAGCATGGCGCAATTCGTGACAAAAAATGTCTAAATATTCCATTACCGTACTTCGAAGCATGTCAACCGCTGTTTAAAATCTACTTTTATGCCATTTTTCTCATAAAAAAGCGATAATATTCCGACCAGGAATCTGCATTTAGGTAAACAGAGGAAAGAAAATAAAGCATTCGGTTGACTCGGGCACGCGCCTAAGCCCACAGTACTCTGATCGGCCACTTGCCAAACGCGATAAAGTGTTTCAGCCAGAGCCTGCCTCGATATCGTTCAGCTTTTTCCCGGGCTCTGAGAGCCTATGGGAGCCGTAGGAAGTGTCACGTTATTGCAAAGATCCTCAGTCTTCAATAAAAAGAGCCAAGATGAAACACAACTTCTCAGACAGGCCACTTCCTGCATGGAATCTTCTCAGGTTTTGGCCTGCCATTTGAGTTCTGTTATACTCACAGACACCATTCAAACAGTTTTAGAAACTTTAGGGTGTTTTCTATCCAAAGCCAATAATTATATGCATATTCTAGTTACTGGGCAGGAGTAGTAACCAGATTAAATCGAGTACGTTTTTAATCCGGCCGTGTCAATACTGCCCCCTAGCCCTAACAGGCTATGTATTTATGTTTTTTTTTAATGTGCGGAGATTTTGCGGCATGCCAAATGAACGTCTATGTAAACGCGTACTCTTATGGGCTCGTGATGTTGCAACTGCAAAGCAAAATGTTATGTACCATGTCAAATACTTTTTTGAATTAAAGTGGTACACACTGATAAACAAACCTGAAAGTAAAAAGCTTCATCACTTAATGCTTTTTTAAATGTACTTTTGGGACAGAACCTGATATGCGTACTGTTTCATCCGACCAATATCGAAGCTCTTTTGCAAAATGTTCATGTGGAGTGGTCGCTCGCTATTGAGACTGGTCCATACACAAACACTCTCTTAGACAAACGTGTGTGTACTTTTTGTAATGATGGTTCCATTGAAACTGAAGCTTATGCCTTGCTTTACGGTGGGGTAAACAATGAAATTAGGCATAATATTTTTTGTCAGCTGTCTAGCCAAAAGGAAAACGTTAACGGTCTTGATGAAAATAATACATTCTGTGACATTTTATTAGGAAACAAAAATGTAAAGGCCTACTCCAAAGTCTGCCATCTTATCCTCCAATGGAGACGTTTCTTTATAAGTGCCTGATCTCCCTTTTATCCACTGTAGCCGACTTTGTTTTGTTTTTGTTTATGCATACATGTGTATAGATGATGTAATGTATTATAGAGGACACGTGTACCATGTTGGACTATGATTGTTTTTAGTGTCTCAACACTCAATTTGAGTGGTCCTCAATGCGGTTTATTAATAAATCTGTATTATTGTATCACACTTAAATACGTTTTTTTTTTAACTAACTCTGGATGGATATGAAGGGTAGGCGGACGGGACTAAACCACACTCATTGTCAAAGGGATACACACATGAGGGCCATCCATGACTGTGGTGTGTGTGTGTGTGTGTGTGTGTGTGAGATGAAAGTGAAAGGGTTGCTATACGTCTATCTTATGGGATCCTGCGCACCACAGACTACATTTCCATAGGCAGCGCTGCTGGCCATGTTCTGTCCTTTGCGACACAGATGCCATCTTGTGGTCAGGACATGGAATGACAAGTCATTTGCTACAAATAAACACATCAAGTGAATATCTGTCAAACTTTATTTTAGTTGGTGCATCATGGGAAATTGCAATTTTTCAGATGCGGAGAGTCAAATTAAATAAATAAGACCTAAACTACTGAAAATAGGAAAAGAAATACACGTGTAATATTTGTGACTGTAAATCTGAAGAATCTTCATCAGAATTGGGTGAATATCGAGTAAAAAGTATGGAGTTAGACTTTTCTTTTAAAAATAAGCCCAAATGTAAGCATCTGTATGCCTAAAAACTCAACAACAACAACAAAAACATAGGGTTCTCAAAGGATTATTCAACGGGGACAGCTTTCTACACAGATTAATGAATTGGTTTTACGTAGAAATATTTTCATAACAAAAATATATATATATATTCCAAAAGTGAAAAGGTTCGAACCATAAATGGTTACACTAGAAACAAGCCAGAACCCTTTTACAAATGTATGGATAAAACGTTGCTTGAAATGGAAAGATTATCTTGAAAAAAACCTACAACTTCCAGTAGGCCTACAGAAATTCTGAGTTATGTGGGGAATTTAAGTACCGGTAGGTCTATATCAGGGATGGGCAACATTGCTGAGGGATGGGGGCCACAACAAATTCTGAACTCACGCAGTGCCCGACTCAGTTGTTCCACTGTTCACACCGGACCATATTCCTTTGTTACATGGGCTACAAAAACGCCACAGGTGTAGACGTGGGAGACGAGATGGAGCCCTAGTGAAATTGAAGCCGAAGAGAAAACCGAACGGCGCTCTCCTACGTTCTATTGGCAAATGTCCAGTTGAGAATAAGATGGATGAGCTTCGTTCGAGAGTCTCCTATGTGAGAGACTTGAACAGCTGCTATATTATATGTCTTACTGAAACGTGGCTGGATGATGACACTATGCATGTAGTACTCCATACAGCGGCAGGATTGGATGGCGGCTCTGGGCAAATCGAAAGAAGGTGGGGGGTGTTTTTTCATAAATAACAACTGGTGTGCTGCCTCCAGTGTAAAGGAAATCTTGAGCTTTTTCTCACCTAATATAGAATACTCTTTTATCTACCAACAGAGTTCTCATCTGTAATTATCACGGCTGTCACTGGCACTCAATCCAACACTGGCACACAATCAACTGTATGGGGCCATTAACAAACAAGAAACCGCTCACCCAGAGGCCGCGTTTCCGGCCCTGTGAAGACTTTAACGCGAGGAAACTTAAAACCGTCCTACCTCACTTCTAACGACACGTCTCCTGCACCACCAGGGCGGCGTTAAACTCGAAACCACTTTTATTCTACCCACAGAAACGCATACAAAGCCCTACCTCGTCCTCCCTTTGGAAAATCTGACCATGACTCCATTCTCCTGCTTACAAACAAAAGCTCAAACAGGAAGTACCAGTGATGCACTCAATACAGAATTGGTCAGATGAAGCAGATGCGAGATTGTTTTGCTAGTACAGACTGGGATATGTTCCCGGGATTCATCCGATAGCATTGAAGAGTTTACCACAACATTCACAAGCTCCATTAATAAGTGCATACATGATGTCATCCCCATAGTGACCATAAGAACGTATCCAAACCAAAAACCATGGAGTACAGGCAATATCCGCGCTGGGATAAAGGCTAAAGCTACCGCTTACAAAGAATGGGACAAGGCCATGGACGCATTAAAGAAAGCCCACTAAGACCTCCGATGAGACATCAAACATGCAAAAAGAGAATATAGGAGGAAGGTGGAATCCTATTACACCGGCTCCGATGCTCGTCGTATGTGGCAGGCCTTGCAGAGGACAACGGATTACAAGGCAAACACAGTCGTGAGTTTCCCAGCGATGCAAAACTCCCAAACGAGCTAAATGGCTTTTATGCTGGCTTATATTCATAACACTGTTCCATGAGTGAAAGACCCTGTTTTCCGAATGACTTGTGTGATCTCGCTCTCCGTGGCAGATGTGAGCAAAAAGTTTAAACAGGTTAACAATCACAATGCCGCCGGGCGGAATACTAGGCCGTGTTCTCAAACATGCGCAGACCAGCTGGCAAGTATCTTCAGACATACTGTATCTTCTTGTCCCAGTCTATAATCCCAACATCATTCAAGCTGACCACCAGTGTCCTTGTTCCCAAAAGCTGCCAGGTAACCTGCCTAATGCCCTGTAGCACTCACAACTGTAATTATGAAGTGCTTTGGAAGGCTGGTCATGACACACCTCCGCCACACTGACCCTCAACACGGAGGCCCCTAAGGGGTGTATCCTTAGTCCCCTCCTGTACTCCCTGTTCACCCACAACTACATGGCAATGCACGACTCCAACACCATCATTAAGTTTGCTGATGACACGACTGTGGTACTGGTACTTCCAGTAAATTCCTGTAAATTGTTCGATTACTTGTTAGATATTACTGCATGGTCGGAACTAGAAGCATTTCCCTACACTCGCATTAACATCTGCTCACCATGTGTATGTGACAAATAAAGTTTGATTTGATTTAGAGCTCCATTCTTGTGTATTTTATTTTATACCTCGGGTTACTATTTTATTTTTAAACTCTGCATCGTTGGGAAGAGCTTTTAAGATAACATTTCACTGTAAAGTCTACACCAATTGCATTCAGTGCATGTGACATTACATTTCATTTGATTTTGACCTACCATACAAAACATCACAGACTTACTTTTACTATGTTCCGTCTACCTCTGAGTCCAGGTTGACTTTATATGTCCAAACTCAGAATCAAATATGCTTCACAAAAATAACATGGTTGCTGTGGTAGAACATTTATTTTGATTGCCGATTTTCTGCATTTATCAAAGTCCCATCAGTTAACCTGATTTCAGATGTGTCTATGTAAATTTAAACATGAATAATACGAAATAGTTATTCTTGCAAAGCATGTAAACGTTTAAATCAAACTATTATATTAATCTGACTATTCGTGTGTATAACTGTAGTGACTGACATAACAAGAGTAAAACTGCTGTTCTAAACTGGGTGGTTCGAGCCCATGAATGCTGATTGGCTAACAGCCGTGGTATATCAGACCGTATACCACGGGTATGACAAACATTTATTTGTACTGCTCTAATACGTTGATAACCAGTTTATAATAGTAAATAAGGCACCTCAGGGGGTTGTGGTATATGGCCAATATACCACGGGTAAGGGCTGTATCCAGGCACTCCGCCTTGCGTCACGCGTAAGAACAGCTATTAGCCGTGGTATATTGGCCATATACGACACCCCCTCGTGCATTAGTTCTTAATTATACAACCAAATTTCAAAATTGCAACTTGTGAATTATAGTATTGTAACTCTCGACCGTAAGGTGAGATAATGACTAAGTTCCTAAAAAAAAAAAAAAAAAAAAATCTCGTTGTGGAAAATTCATCCGCGGCCCTACAAAAAAGGGGGCGGTCCGCATGCCGCCAGTTGCCCATCCCTGGTCTAAGTCAATATAGCAACTTTCCTAATTATGGCACAATCTCCGTATATCTATTGTAACAATTATTACAATATGTTAAATGTCTGTTTTTCATATAGATCGCGTACCTACATCATATAGTTCCTCCATGCCGTTGAGGGGCGCATGTTCGTCATAAATAAATGCCGTCGATAAACCCAGCCGCTCAGCCATGTTGAAGAAGTCTTTCAGCGCTGAGAGAGCTAAAGGACTGCATCCCGCCATTGTGTAGATTCTAAGCTCTGTAGAGAGACAGGGGCTCTTGACTAACTCTCAATATACATTTCATACACCCTGCCGCTTAAATAAATTTAAAAAAAATATATTAAAATACAAAGGCTCCAGGGAGAAAGACATGTCAGCCAGCAGCCTTCTTGAACAGGTAAAGAGAGTCACTTTATGAATATCTATCGAGAGGTAACCAGGATAGCTTGTTCCAGAGGCAGTGACTCTCTCTATAGCTAACGTTAGTGCAGTAGGCCTGACCACCTGCTAAAGGACTGACTGGTGAATATATATTTCTTCATTTATTTTTCCCCTTCCTCTTTTCTCATAAATCAAACCTTCATGAATCACCTGGACCCAATCCAGAGACCGAAAGGCCAAGGAAACAAAGGTAAGCTATTGTAACATGACAAGTTTACTATCTCGGAATGCGGATTTTTTTTCCCCCCGTGTGGTGGTTTCGGAAACCCTACTCTGCGGATGTGATGATAGTTAGCTAGCCAGATAGCAGGCCAATCTCGCATTGCGCCCATTTCACTTCTATAGTTGATTGGACATGTGAACAATATTCCGATAAATTGGTACTATTTAATCAGTCTTGTTTAAAAAAAATGTCATTTACTGTCATTTGTGTGAATACACCATTGTGAATTTTGAGGCAATCCGTTAGCGTTGGTAGCTAGTTTGGTAACTAACTTAGTTAGCCCGCGCTACCTAGCTAGCTAACATGAGCGTCCACTGCTACATTCGCAAGTTAGCTGGCTAGGCATTTCCTAAGTCCGATGGCTAGTGGCTTACTGGCTCATTGGTTAAATGATAACAACGCTTTGCAATGAGTAAGTTGACAAACGAATGTGTTTGCATCAAGTTAGGCTTAAACCTCCCACGTAAAATAAACATGTTGTTGGCTAACCTCAGTATTTAAACGATTCTTCGCGGTCGTGAACATACTCATGAATTGCCTGCCAATGACACGTCTTCCAGCATGCTGTTCTCAACGAACCAGTAGCAAGTCTATTGTCATATAAACCACGAAGTTGCAATGTTTCACTTCTCTTTCAATGTTTTGAGGCAACTTTGTTTACTAGCCATGCCTGTTTTCCGGTTTGGCAATTTATTTTCAGATTCTGCTTAGCTATGTCAGAACGAACTGAAACACTCTGACAAGTGTAACATTGTCATAACTACAATCACCGATATTAAATACAAATCGGATTGAGTTTTCTCCTCAAGTTGGAGTTAGAAACAATACTCTACTGCATCTCACCGATTTCACTGACCCATTTGGTGGTTGCAACCGATTTACTGTGATAAACAGGCCGCTTCTGCGTGTATCAATTGTGCTGCAGTTACAATCTGTCAACAAAAACGTATCTTGCATTAACTGCAGCCCCTCATTCAACCCCTAAGGCCTAGTGTTACTTGTTTTATACGTGGTACACTATAGACCTAGCCAGCAGGAAAGATAACTGTTGTCCAACTCAACAAGTTCCATGTATTTGTTTACATCACCCATTTTACTGCATTAAAACAGCATATTGTGTGGCTGTGAACTGTAGTTGTGCAATGCTAGAGATGTCTCATCAAGTTTCATGACTTCCGGCTCTTATTCTCTGTCACACTCATGACTGAATATGTAGGCCTATGATTAGTTGCATGGACTATTTCAACTTTATGCAAAAAGATGTATCCAAGAGTTCTCTTACATTGCTGTCTACTCCTCCTTTCCAGTGCAAAACGGAGCTGTGACCCAAAAAGATACTTTGAATGATGATGAGTTTGAGCCTTACCTGAACCCTCAGGCCAGACAGGTGAGTACCAGTCCACTAACATCAGTTTGACTAGGCCCACACTGTTCCTAACATTTGCTTAGTCTGCAGGTAAATAGCGTTCGTTCACTTAACATTTTGACACTGCCTCAGTTCTAATAGAAATTATGATGATGCTAAACAAGCTAAATTACTTATAGATTGATGGTAAAACTCCCACTGGTACATTTACATTAGTCATCCATAATAGGGAGATCTCACTGTATATCTTTACAGTGAATTACTTTTATACTGTTGCAATTCATCATGTATTTAGCACATAAAGACTTCTTTCCCCAATTTACTGCGTAGTCCATTTCCTTTTCCAGTTGCAGTTAAACTGTTTTTCATCTTTGATGTTGTAACATCTGTTGTTGGGTGCCCTCAGTGGTGGGCAATTCCCAGAAAAATGGGCCACAATGGAAATAATGGAGCCTGTATTCCTCCAGTCAAAGGAATGCCACTGTTTTCTCCTCCATAAAGCAGTTCACTGGTGTGAAAGTGGCCACAGTCGTCCTAGTCTAAGTGGCAGCCGAGGCTGACAGAGATCCAAACGAGGATGGCCATCAGATCGATGCCCTGCTTTTTGTAATGTAATGATTGAAACTGTCAGCAGGCTAACCAGGGTTTTCTTCTCTCCGCAGAGCAATGCCTATACGGCCATGTCGGACTCCTACATGCCCAGTTACTACAGCCCATCCATAGGATTCTCTTACTCCCTGAACGAGGCAGCATGGTCCACCGGTGGAGATCCTCCCATGCCTTACCTGACCTCGTATGGACAGCTGAGCAACGGGGAGCACCACTTCCTACCTGACCCCATGTTCGGCCAGCCAGGCCCGCTGGGCAGCAACCCCTTCTTGGGCCAGCACAGTTACAACTTCTTTCCCAGCAGTATGGACTTCTCTGCCTGGGGCAACAACAGTTCTCAGGGACAGTCTACGCAGAACTCTGGCTACAGCAGTAGCTATGCCTACGCACCCAGCTCGCTAGGGGGCGCCATGATTGACGGACAGTCCCCCTTCGCCCAGAACGAGCCCCTCAACAAGGCACCTGGCATGAACAGCTTGGACCAGGGCATGGCTGGACTTAAGATTGGTGGCGGTGCTGGGGACATGGGGGCCCCAAAGGTGGTGGGCTCTGGCCTCCCCAGGGGACCCCTAGGCCACAGCCAGGTTTCTGGTGGAGCTCCCAGCATGCCACTGCCCCCTGTGTCCATCGCCCCCGCTAAGCCCGCCTCCTGGGCGGACATTGCCAGCAAGCCGGCCAAGCCGCAGCCCAAGCTGAAAACCAAGGGTGGCATAGCGGGGACCAACCTGCCTCCTCCACCCATCAAACACAACATGGACATTGGCACTTGGGACAACAAGGGGACCATGCCTAAAGCGTCCACCCCCCAGCAGGCGCCTCTCCCCAGCAACGGGCAGCCGCCCAACCAGGCCTCACCTCAGCCTGGCACCATGGCCGGAGGGACCCCGCAACTGCCCCTCAGCAATGGACAGTTGGTGGCCTCTTCGGCCCAGCTGGGGCAGCACCAATTCTCCCCCAATGGGCAGCAGGGCATGGGGGGGCAGCTGCAGCTTTCCCAGGGCCCCCCGCCCACCACCCAGCCATCTCAGCCCACCCGCTGGGTCCCTCCACGGAACCGTGCCAACGGCTTTGGGGATGCCGTGGGCGGGGCGGGGCAGTCGCCCCCCAACTCGGGCGTGGGTGGGGTGCTGGTGCCCTCGGAGCCCCACCCGGTGTTGGAGAAGCTGCGGCTGGTCAACAACTACAACCCCAAAGACTTTGACTGGAACCTCAAGCAGGGCCGTGTGTTCATCATCAAGAGCTACTCTGAGGACGACATCCACCGCTCCATCAAGTACAACATCTGGTGCAGCACGGAGCACGGCAACAAGCGGCTGGACGCTGCCTACCGCTCTCTGGGCGCCAAGGGCCCCCTCTACCTGCTCTTCAGCGTCAACGGCAGTGGCCACTTTTGCGGCGTGGCGGAGATGCGCTCGCCCGTGGACTACAATACCTGCGCTGGCGTGTGGTCGCAGGACAAGTGGAAGGGGCGCTTTGACGTGCGCTGGATCTTCGTTAAGGACGTTCCTAACAGCCAGCTGCGGCACATCCGCCTGGAGAACAACGAGAATAAGCCAGTGACCAACTCGCGGGACACACAGGAGGTGCCTCTGGACAAGGCACGGCAGGTGCTGAAGATCATCGCCGGCTACAAGCACACCACCTCCATCTTTGACGACTTCTCCCACTACGAGAAGCGCCAGGAGGAGGAGGACTGTGTGAAAAAGGTAAAGGCCTGCCCTCCACCCATCTGGGGAAACAAATAGGCCCTACATCTTGGGTTGTGTGCTTGGGGAGTGCCATGGGGCCTGGGTGTGGCGCAAAGGTTCTGACAGCATCTCGAGAGCACAAAATCCAGTTGACGAGTGCAATAGTTGAAAAAGATTATCAGTCGTTATGTATGTGGTCATCTTACAACGTGCCATTCCTACAGAGAATGTGGATATGCCAGAAACAAAGTTCAGTAACTTCCAAGTTATAATATTAAAAACAAGTTATTTTATTTTTTAATTCATGTGTGATTTATTATCTCACATGGATTTGTGATTTATGAATGCTGACCTCAGTGTTGATTAGGTGTGTCCATATGAAATGTAATGCGTATTAACCATTCAGTATCCAATTGATGATCAATGTGACATTTTTGTCTTTGTGGAAATGTGTCCCCATTGTGTATTAGGAATTGATGCATTTGTTACTGTTATTTGGGACATTTTTCAGATGCTTGGTCTACCAAAGCAATGCTCTAATTATAGAGGCTACTGTATGTCACCATATCAGTCCCTCCAGGATTCCACAGCGTTGTTTTGTGATGGCTGATTCTGCTGTGACTGACACCTTGCGTGGCAATTTGCAATGACTGGTGGCAGAACTTTGACATGTTGCTTTATTAAGCCATTTTATGTGGCAAAAGTGTGGTGATTGGTTGACATTGTGAGCCCTCGCATAATGTGGTAGTTGATATTGCAAAAAATTCAGCGCTCGCAAAAAACCATGGAGGGACTGCCGTATACAATTTTAAAAGGGGAAGTGGAAAGGTTTTTGCAGGAGTCATGTAAACAAAATGCCAGCAGTCTCTTGTGATCACAGATGCATTTTATCATAGGCCTTTTTTTATATTGACTCCCAAAATGTTTCAAATATTCATAATTATGCTCCAACCTCTACGTCATCTTATCCAAAACATAACCCTCATTCTTGACTGAGGCTTCTGTTCACATTATGAAATGTATGTTCACATCGGTCCTTCAGTCAAAAAGTATGTGGACGCCTGCTCGTTGAATCTCTTTCCAAAATCATGGGCATTAATATGGATTTGGTCCCCCTTTCCTGCTATAACAGCCTCCACTGTAATGGCAAGGCTTTCCTCTAGATCTTGGAACATTTCTGTGGGGACTTGCTTCCATTCAGCCACCAGCATTAGAGGTTGGGGCTGATAATGGGCAATTAGACCTGGCTCGCAGTCGGCATTCCAATTCATCACAAAGGTGTTCGATGGGGTTGAGGTCAGGGCTCTGTGCAGGCCAGTCAAGTTCTTCCACACCAATCTCAACAAGCCATTTCTGTATGGAACTCTTATTGTGCACAGGAGCATTGTCATGCTGAAACAGGAAAGGGCCTTCCACAAAGTTGGTCACACAGAATCTTCTAGAATGTCATTGTATGCTGTAGCGTTAAGATTTCCCTTCACTTGATCTAAGGGGCCTAGCCCAGACCATTATTCCTCCTCCACCACCAAACTTTACATTTACATTTAACATTTACATTTAAGTCATTTAGCAGACGCTCTTATCCAGAGCGACTTACAAATTGGTGCATTCACCTTATAATATCCAGTGGAACAACCACTTTACAATAGTGCATCTAAATTTGGCACTATGCATTCGGGCAGGTAGCATTCTCCTGGCATCCGCCAAACCCAGATTTGTCCGTCAGACTGCCAGATGGTGACGCGTAATTCATCACTCCTCCAGAGAACACGTTTTCCCTGCTCCAGAGTCCAATGGCCTCCAGCCGACGCTTGGCATTGTAGTTGGTGATCTTAGGCTTGTGCGGCTGCTCGGCCATGAAAACCCATTTCATGAAGCTCCCGACGAATCGATATTGTGCTGATGTTGCTTCTAGTGGCAGTTTGGAACTTGGGAGTGAGTGTTGCAACCGAGGACAGATGATTTTTACACACTTCAGCACTCGCCGGTCCCGTTCTGTAATCTTGTGTGGCTTACCACTTCACGGCTGAGCTGTTCTTGCTCCTAGACGTTTCCACTTCACAATAACAGCACTTCCAGTTGACCGGGCCAGCTCTACCAGGGCAGAAATTTGACGAACTGACTTGTTGGAAAGGTGGCATCCTATGACGTTGAAAGTCACTGAGCTCTTAACCTGTTAGGGACAGAAGGGGCCTAGCCCCCAGAAGGGGCCTATACACCATTCTGTGTGGGGATATACCAATATCCAATGGTATAGAGTGGCGCGAATTACAAATACCTCAAATGCAAAAACGTAAATTTTTCAAACATATTACTATTTTACACAATTTTAAAGACAAGACTCTCCTTTATCCAACCACATTGTCCGATTTTCAAAAAGGCTTTACAACGAAAGCAAAACATTAGATTATGTCAGCAGAGTACCCAGCCAGAAATAATCACACCCATTTTTCAAGCTAGCATATAATGTCACAAAAACCAAAACCACAGCTAAATGCAGCACTAACCTTTGATCTTCATCAGATGACACTCCTACGACATTATGTTATACAATACATGCATGTTTTGTTCAAGTTCATATTTATATCAAAAACCAGCTTTTTACATTAGCATGTTTTGTTCAGAACTAGCATACCCACCGAAAACTTCCGGTGAATTTACTAAATTACTCACGATAAACGTTCACAAAAAACATAATTATTTTAAGAATTATACATACAGTGTCCGATTTTTAAAATAGCTTTTCGGTGAAAGCACATTTTGCAATATTCTGAGTAGATAGCCCGGCCATCATGGCTAGCTATTTTGACAACCACCAAGTTTGGCACTCACCAAACTCAGATTTACTATAAGAAAAATTTGATTACCTTTGCTGTTCTTCGTCAGAATGCACTCCCAGGACTTCTACTTCAACAACCAATGTTGTTTTGGTTCCAAATAATCCATAGTTATATCCAAATAGCTCCGTTTTGTTCGTGCGTTCAAGTCACTATCCGAAGGGTGACGCGCCGGCGCGTTTCGTGACAAAAAATGTCAAAATATTCCATTACCGTACTTCGAAGCATGTCAAACGCTGTTTAAAATCTATTTTTATGCGATTTTTCTCGTAAAATAGCGATAATATTCCAACCGGGAGACGTTGTATCCGTTCAAACACTGACAGTAAAGCATGGAGTCGTCACATGCACGCGCGCACCAGTGCCATTGTTCTCAGAAGGACCACTCCCCAAAACCCCTGCTGTTTTTCGCCCAGACTGCAGAGCTATCATTCAACGTTCTGGCGCCTTCTGAGAGCCAATGAAAGCCTTAGAAATTGTCACGTTACAGCAGAGATCCTGTATTTTCGATAGAGAGGCTATAGAAGGACAAGAAATGGTCAGACAGGGCACTTCCCATATAGAATCTTCTCAGGTTTTGGCCTGCCATATGAGTTCTGTTATACTCAGACACCATTCAAACAGTTTTAGAAACGTTAGGGTGTTTTCTATCCAAATCTACTAATTATATGCATATTCTAGTTTCTGGGCAGGAGTAATAACCAGATTAAATCGGGTACGTTTTTTTATCCGGCCGTGAAAATACTGCCCCCTATCCCTATTAAGGCTACTCCGCTGCCAATGTTTGTCTATGGAGATTGCATGGCTATGTACTCGTGTAAAAAAAAAATATATATATTTTTTTTTTATACACCTGTAAGCAACTGTTGTCTGAAATAGCCGAATCCACTGATTTTGATGGTGTCCACATACCTTTGTATACATAAAACTGTATGTTAATTCTTTGTTGGGAACAAATACTTGCTCAATGTACCAAAGTCTACACAGCCGTGCAACATGTTTTGAAAATGCTATATTGAAGGACACGTTAGCAAAAGCCATGTAATTAGGATGATGGTCTGTAGCAGGGGTATTCAACCTTTTACCCCACAAGGTCTGGGCTACTGCTGCTTTTCTGAATTCATTACACCCACCTGGTGTCTCAGGTCTAAATCAGAATGGGAGGGAGCAGTACAACTGGTTTCAAGGTCCAAATATGAATTTGAGGTGGTTTATAAGTTTTTGGCTCTGGTTCTGACTGGAGCTGTGTTCATTCATAGTGATTATTGTTAGAAAGAGTTACTCACTTTAGGTCTGTATCTCTGTATTACTGCCTGTTTTTATACAGACCACAGAGTGCTTGTTTGTCACCACTGAGAAGACGAAGCATCTTTCCTTACATCGTAACAGGCCTGGCTATTGGGTTATATTTGACAGTCTTTCTCTTAATACTCTGTTGGAACAGCATGTCTCAATGATGTTGCAAATTTGATTTCTGCCTCGTGTTTCCTTCAATCTTATTTTGTGGAAGCTCAAACCATGCTTCCTTACATAGTGGTATACGATGACAAATGTATTTTCTAAAGTCCAGTGACAATCTCAAAGTTCCTATTCTGTTAACTCCTATCCAAATACTGTGGTTGACTCATCCTATGCTTTTATTTGTGGCCTAAACATAAATGGAATAAAACCCTACAAAACCCCACCTCTAACTTGTATCTCAAACAGTTAACCTCTTACATCTAGACGTTCCGCTAGCGGAATACCTGCTCCAATATCCAATGATAGGCGTGGCGCGAATTACAAATTCCTCAAAAATCCCAAAACGTCAATTTTTCAAACATATGACTATTTTACACAATTTTTAGAGACAATACTGTCCGATTTCAAAAAGGCTTTACAGCGAAAGCAAAACATTAGATTGTCAGCAGAGTACCCAGCCAGAAATAATCAGACACCCATTTTTCAAGCTAGCATATAATGTCACAAAAAACAAAACCACAGCTAAATGCAGCACTAACCTTTGATCTTCATCAGATGACACTCCTACGACATTATGTTATACAATACATGCATGTTTTGTTCAATCAAGTTCATATTTATATCAAAAACCAGCTTTTTACATTAGCATGTGACGTTTAGAACTAGCATTCCCACCGAACACTTCCGGTGAATTTACTAAATTACTCACGATAAACGTTCACAAAAAACATAATTATTTTAAGAATTATAGATACAGAACTCATTTATGCAATCGCGGTGTCCGATTTTAAAATAGCTTTTCGGTGAAAGCACATTTTGCAATATTCTGAGTAGATAGCCCGGCCATCATGGCTAGCTATTTTGACACCCACCAAGTTTGGTACTCACCAAACTCAGATTTACTATAAGAAAAATTGGATTACCTTTGCTGTTCTTCGTCAGAATGCACTCCCAGGACTTCTACTTCAATAACAAATGTTGGTTTGGTTCCAAATAATCCATAGTTATATCCAAATAGCGCCGTTTTGTTCGTGCGTTCAAGACACTATCCGAAGGGTAAAGAAGGGTGACGCGCCCGGCGCGTTTCGTGACAAAAAAAAATCAAAATATTCCATTACCGTACTTCGAAGCATGTCAACCGCTGTTTAAAATCTATTTTTATGCGATTTGTATTTTTTTAATTTTTTTTTAAAAAAAATTGAAAATTTTTTTCTCGTAAAAAAGCGATAATATTCTGACCGGGAAACCCTGTTTTCATTCACAGACAAAAAAATAAAAACATGGAGTCGTCTCGTGCACGCGCCCCCAGTCTCATTGTTCTCAGATCGACCACTATCCAAATGCGCTACTGTTTTTCAGCCATGGCCTGCAAAGTCATCATTCAACGTTCTGGCATCTTCTGAGAGCCTATGGGAGCGTTAAATGTCACGTTACAGCAGAGATCCCCTGTTTTGGTTAGAGATGATCAAGAAGGCCAAGAACTAGTCAGAGAGGGCGCTTCCTGTTTGGAATCTTCTCAGGTTTTGGCCTGCCAAATGAGTTCTGTTATACTCACATACACCATTCAAACAGTTTTAGAAACTTTGGAGTGTTTTCTATCCAAAGCTAATAATTATATGCATATTCTAGTTTCTGGGCAGGAGTAATAATCAGATTAAATCGGGTACGTTTTTTATCTGGCTGTGAAAATACTGCCCCCTATCCATAACAAGTTAAAAAAAGAAAGTGCATTGAGGATAATTTAATCCTCTTTAGGAGGATGAGCTGGCCAATCTGCGGTATACACCATTCTGTTGGGGTACGCCCACACCATTCCAACACAGAAAATTGCAATTATTTCACTCATATTGTAATATTTCATAGGAATCTGGAAACACTGGACGGTTACTTTGGAGGCGTAGCGGCCTTTTCCATCAGTATATCCACATTGCATGACAGGTTGTGTGCGCGAAACAAGATCTGCATTATTTACTGCGGCAAGGAAACTGCTCTGCACCTCGGGGTATTTCACATTATACAACGTGTGCTTCTAATCCTGAATGCTGATTGGTTAAAACCGCGTTCCTGCCGGTGTCTATTCCACAAGTTACCACCGGCTAAATCTATGATGTTAAAATGCCAATTTACTCTGTTCCATCTGCTCTGCACCTGGTGTTTAACAGCAAACTCCCCTTACATATTCTGAAAGGACTCCATATTTACTGGCTGTCAAATATAAACATATCACTGAGTTAACTGCTGCTTCCTCTTATCTAGACAATGAAGAGATCTGTGTTTTGTGGTTAACACATTGATGCAGGTTGGTGATTTACCACTGGTTACTGTCTGGAATTTGGATAATATTAACATGCCTTTTAGAGGTCAGAGGAGAACTGAGAGGCATGTACACAAGAGAGAAAGGCGGGATACTGACAGTTCAAATGACCAATGATCTTTGTGGTGTAACTCACCAATGAAGTAAAATGTTCATGTTTTAGTGATCATGGTTGATTTGATTTTTGTGATTCAATTGTAATGTTTCATCTGTATCCACTTCGATACCTGAGTCCACTTACTGTAAATCAATTCAGTTGTTGATGCATGTATGCCCAAGATTGAAGGTTTTCCCTTTCCTGTTTTGTTCCAAACTAAAGTCTGATGTTCTGTTACCAGGTGGAGGTCCAGGGTAGCGAGCCGTACCCCAGTAACCCCAACCCCAGCAGGAGTCATTACAGACTTCAGGTAATGACCTAGCCCCCACTTATCGCTCTTGTAATAGCCTAACCTTAGTGTGGAATTACTCTCCATTAGGTGTACTCTGTAGAGGCTCCGCAACCGCTTCGAGACTTCACCATACACTGCACGGAGATTTTGGTTCATGCCATCATTTTGTGACTTTACGTTAGTGTCGGTGAGGTTTATTTACGGAGAACACTTGGAGTTTAAACCCAGTCTAACAGGCCTGCTACATTAGATGTGTCACTTTTGCAATTAATTTCAATAAATTATCCTCTAGTTCTATTTACAAGAATTCTACATGTGGCTTGATAAAGTGGCCTACTCTGGTCAAAAATGATGCTACACTGGACGCATCTAAAAACCTACTGATTTTCTGCTCCCCTTGTCAGACTTACACCTTAAGGCCCGCACTGACCATACGATTTTAACCATATTATGCCACGATTTTGCAGCCTCAAGACAAAATGTCCACGTCGTGGGCAAATTCTTAGGTTGTAAACGATTGTCAGACGTCTTTGCTTGTTCCGTGTGACAGGATCGAGGGCTGATGATTTTAGGTCAATGATCACGTTAGGCTGCGTTTCATTTCATTTTTTTATGGTGGTTTGATGGCGGGGGAGGCACTAGTAATGTCTGCAGTTTTCAGTTTGGCTATTTGTTTTCAAGTGTATTAGTCTTGAAATAATTCTCTTTGCCAAAATTCGGCATCTCTCCCATGTCTTATTCGACTAGTAGTTGTTCTGAAATGTTTATTGCTTGCCTACATTTTACTCCCTTTGTTTTAGTTTAACACACATTTTATTAATTTTGGTTGCCTATCCTGACGTGCAGTTTGTTCTATAAAGTATTTGACTCTAGTGACAAAATTTAAGGAAATTTGAAAGGGTGAGGATTTCGGCAGGGCAAGAAAATGGCCTTGACGAAATCCCTTAATTTGGTCACTAGAGTCAAATACTTTCTATAGAACAAACTTCACATCAGGAGAGGCAACCAAAATTAATGTATTGCGATACTCGGGAGCCAACCTGTGAAGTAAAAGTTGGCAACAAATATCAATTGTAAAATGCAGATACCCCAAAAACTACTTAAGTCGTACTTTAAAGTATTTTTACTGAAGTACTTTACACCACTGCAAATGGCTCGTGTCTCTCACCGGATGAGTATTGCAAATGTCTGAAAAAGTGGTCAGAACTGCATGTTGTAGGCTAGGTCCCCCAAAGTTGTATGTTTTTAGTTTTGCTTAAAGTTTTTTTTTTTTTTTTTTTTATCAACAGGAATTCAGTAGAACATTTTTGGGGTGAAATCTGTTCCCAAGTATTCCCACCGCAAAAATGTATTATTTAAAAAAACATTTTTTAAGTAATTTCTTATCTTGATTACATTGCCCCCCCCAATTTATACGCTCCGACAAATCGGCCCCCAGCTGAATCTACTTGCGTTCCCGTGTTGTAGGCTATACATATCCTGTTGTTTATTCATGTAGAACTATTCTGCTGGACTGTTGGGACCTGGCGGTAGGGAGATATGCTTGGCTTGGTACCAGTAGATATGGGTTCTCAGTGTGGTGGAAACTTATTTAATTTTTTAAAAATGTTTTTTACTGTTTTTAAATATTATGTGAAGAACCACAACCTCTACTCTTACATCCATTGATGGGAGCATGGTAATTATGTATGATCTGCAACATTTTGTTTTACTGAAAAACCCTGTCTCTGAAGTCTTGTGTGTTTTGATGCGAGTACCCAAACTGAACTCTTGTTTTCTGTGTCCCACAGGAACGCCAAGGACGTGTCAAGTAACAGTCACTGCTTTGGGCAAAAGACTACAATGGCCCCTCTTCCCTTTCTACCCCCATCACATTCAGATATTTCAAGAAATTCTAAATGGGGTAAAAATTAACCAAGGACACAAAAAAACGAAATGAAGACTTTCTTGATTTCTTTTTACTTTAAAAGACTGACTTTGAACTTGTAGTAAAATAAAAAGAAATTATTATTCATAGGACTACAAATTTAATGCATAGCATCCTTAGGTGAACCACCCCCCCATTCCACTACATATGCTTTTTTTTTCTTACTCATATGCTCCCCTCCACCCACCCCCATGCCTGTTTTTACAGTCTGAAAACAAGTCTGTAATTCTTCTCATGCAAAATTCTAGTGGACATTTTTTGTGTCATCTACTACGGCTGCTATTAGTAGCCGGAAGTCCAGGCGGGTCATTATGTAAACTTCCTCCTCATGTGGGAGATTAAATCATCCAATCAGGACGCAGAGGGTGGGGGGGGGGTCTCCTCAATGGATATTTGTTGTCGTGGGTCCTGTCATCGGTTCCTTCAAGAAGTTTCTTTTTCATATGCTTCCATCTGTTTATAAAAAAAGAACTAAAACAAATGTTTGAGATGACCTTGTTTATTTTTTGTGTTGGGCAGAGGGGGTTAAGGTTGGGGTGAAAGCAAAAAGATTTGTTACGTTTAGCCTTGGTCATTGTATAATTTTATGTACAATTGTACAATGTTTGCAGTCTTCAGAACTTATTTGCCCTCTTTCTTGGACTGGTTTATTATTAATGTTTTTATTGGCTGCTTTCCTTCTGCCATTTTTTGTTTCCTCTTCCTCTTCCGTTTTCTTAAAGACCGCGTCGACGCGAGTGGCCTTGCCCCCATTCTTTCTATTAATCAGTTCAAAGTAATAAATGTCGTATACTCAGCAAGAACTCGTGTGCATTCCCCTTGTTTGACTGTAAGCACTTTTCATGCTGTGTGCATCCTTTTTCAGATTTTTTTTTAAGGGTAAATGTTTTATTTGGTAAGCAAGCCATATTTCTCTCCCCCCCACACACACACACACACTTAATTCTACCCCAAACATCCCTCTTTTACTACTAACCACTACTACTACTCTTTCCACTGCCTGCTCTACCGTAACACCACCCTTGCAGAATGTCAATGTTGGTGAAAACACTACTGGCTTTTCTCTGTGGTATAATAAAGTCAATCTTGCTATTTTCTCTTCTTGTAACTCAGCTGCGGGGGTGTTGGTAAGGGCTGCTTTGTTAATCTGTTATTAGACCAGCATAATCTCGAGTGGTGTCAGTAGGTGTTTTGCAATGTGCAGCTGTGTTCTTGCTTGTGATTTTTTTCATCGTGCTGAACTCCACATCAACAACTACTAGATCTTGGGTCAGTGTCAAGTATGTTACTGTTGAAACTGAGGCTGGTGGCATTGTAGTGAATTTCAGCCTACAATTGGGTATTTCAGGCAAGGGAGATTTTGATTTTGTAATTGGTGATGCTGAACATGTAGGCCTATATTTATGACTGCATCTTGCTGTTTTTAAATATGTTTGAAACAACCTGTATAGCATTATTACAGACGTGAGAAACACGCTTTCCATATCTTGAATTCACTTCGGTGCAGTGTCACTCAACATGCATGTTTACGATAATTGGAATGCTATGTCTTGTCACTGACGTTATGGCCCAGAAATTACAGACCTCATGTAGTTTATGGCTTAATTACAGTACTTCAAATACTGTGAAAATATCCATCTCACTGATCCATGGGCAAAATTGCCAGGTTGACCAATAATTTCTTTCAAATCAAGGTCTGGGCCCTCCAGATAGCATATGAACGCATCATAAGCGATGGCAAAATGCAGGAATTTAGCTTTAACGGTCGACTTTGGGCACACAAACGGTCCAACTCTTTCTCAATTTTCTAACAGAAATGGGGTGTACCTTTTGGTGGTTCTTCGTGTCATTCTGGCCTTGTGCACTGCAACTGACAGTTTGTTAGCTAAGCTAGCCAGTAACTCTTCCAGTATGTGTTGACACCTTATTTCACAGGATTTGATTTTGAACAGAAGCTGTAGAGATCGGTAAGAAATGGAACTTCTGCCGCAAAGTGTTTTATTCATACATTAGGTATTAAATGACCTGGTATGATGGTGCATCGATCAGTTATACAGTTTAAAGCCTTTGTTTTTGCCCAACCTTTTTAAAGTAACTGGCCAGTGATTCCAGGTTTCTGTGAAATAGTTTTCAAGCAGCTTTTCTGTGTTGGAATGGTGTGGGTGTATACCCCGGTGATTAAAAATATTAACGGCAGCATAGTGTTGATTGGCCAGCTCATCCTCAGTAGGATGACAACATTTTAAGGAAATAGCAAGTATTTTATTTTTGTCTTTTTGAGATACAATTTTAAAGTGTATGCTTTGGTCACATACACGTATTGAATGGGTTAACATTATTTGGGTATGTGCTAACTTTTTAAAGTGTTATTTTCACTGGACTGTTACTTTAAAACTGCAAAATGTTTGCTTAACCTCATGGCAAAATGTGGTAGAGTAGCAGGAAATCAGCTTTAGAACTCATTATCCTTGTAGATTTCATGCCCTGACGAACTAAAGCTGTTCTGAGGGCAAAAGGAAGGGGGGTGCAACTCAATATTAGGATGGTGTTCTTAATGTTTTGTCCACTCGGTGTACATAATATTTCGTGTATTGTCACTGCATTGTTTCGCAACGTGAGTCCCATTTATGTAGTTTAGGTGACAGCAGGATACTGATGATGAATCTGAATATTAAGAATTCTTTGTCAGAGGATAGATACTGCGCAGACCACCTATTCTGCCATCAACTCACGCGTCAGACTGCTTGAAGCCTTCAACACTTTCTGATGTAAGTCTATTTGTGTTTCGCACAGGTAGACCATTTCTGATTGGCAAAATATCATATTTGGACTGCCGCTGTAACCACAGCCTTTGTGTGCATTCATTATGTTGAAACGTCTTTTATTTTCAGACGAGCACATGCACGTCAATTGCATTCCTGTATTCGGAAGCAGAGCAATGCGCTCGGGGATTTTAAAGCCCTGAACGGCGCCTGACAGAAGGCTCCATCTTCCAGGCAGCATGCCGCCCCAAGACCGGAGACATTCTTAGCAAGCTAACTCTGCTAGCTAGTCTTGTAAACTAGATAGTTATCTATGCTGGTTGGAAGTTCGTACAACTGATGTGTGTAATTCTGTGACACTTCATGTTTTATTTACATTTACAGAGTGGGTGAGCTCCAATCCTGACAGGCTGATCAGATTCCCTTTCAGTCTCAGCACTGGGTCAGATTCATTAGCAGCCCCCCGAAGCTGATAAGTCAGGATGCTACCTTGTATGCTATTTCATGAGCAAAGCACCTAGCAGTTAAAGTGCCTTATTGGCTGATGCATATTATCCCACTGGATCAAATATGCGTCTGCCTATAAGGCACTTTGACTGTTAAGAGCTTTGCTCATGAAACATACAAGGCAGCATCCTAACTTCAACCTTTGAGGCTGCTATTGAATCTGATCAGCCTGTCAGGAATGACGCTCATCCACTTCTGAAATGTTAAATATTTGCTACAAAAAATAATAGACATCACCTATGCAAGCTAAGAACCAGCATAGATGACTATCTAGTAAGTTAGCTCACAAGACTTGCTGTACGAGTTACCTTGCTAAGCAGCCCTGCTTCGATTGGCTCTGGTCTTAGGAGCGGCATGCAGCCTGTGAGACGGGCCGTCAGACAAGCGTCGTTCAGGGCTTAAATGCCCCACAAGCTTGCATCTCATAGAAAATGGCGGGTGAGCTAGATATACATAATGGCCACTGGGAGGCGACAAACATTTATTTGAGTCTTGTCATGCCCTGGGTCAGTATAATGGGAGTGCTGGAGACGAAACATTCTCTAGTCCAGGGATACTCAACGCTTACCCAATGAGGTCTGGAGTTTGCAGGTTTTCTGTTCTACCTGGTAATTAATTGCACACACCTGCTGTCCCATGTCTAAATCAGTCCCTGATTAGAGAGGAACAATGAAAAAATACAGTTGAACTGGCTTTGAGTCCGGAGTTGAGTTGGCTCTAGTCCACCTGGCCATGCAGTCATGCCAACAATTCACACTTTTTGAAGGAGACATTGGGCCACATTTTTCTTTTAAAGCCATGAGTATCACAAATTTAAATGAAGACATTGATTAGGAGTCTTTTCAGATAATGTTGTTTTGAGCGTGCAGCAGGCCTATGTAGACATCTGAGGACGGCTATTGAATATGACGCTTTCACTTCTTGATTTGTTCATCACGGGAAGAGTTCTCATGTATGACAAATACGCACCACGTGTGACTGTATTGCCTATGTTTTATTTGAGCTCGTCTGTTTTTTGCCTTTCATTCGACGAAGGTAAGCACTTCCTTGGGATTCCCACTAGATGTCTTACTATGACGATGGCAACTAGACCTCCAAATGTCCAGAGTTCCTTCTGAGTTTGACCGGTTGGAATATGGTGAGCAAGAGAGGATGATGATGATGATGATGATATTGGTTAAAATGCTAATGTTCTGCCTGTCAGTCATACTCGTGGGCTAACTTGAACCAAACCATGTAACTACGCAGTGCATCTGTATTCTGGACTAGGCTACATGCTTTCACATTATTCTGTTTGATGAAAAACTCGACACATTTTCACTTTAGGCTCATGATATTCCCATGAATCACTAGTCTGCAGTCGACAATGAGAAAGTAGTTCTCCAGTCTCGCTGACGGAGGGGGTTACTTACGAGGGGGTGGGGGTTTAATGGATGGGGTGATGGCACGTGTCGCGGACTCTGCGGTTACTGCGTGAAACATGTAGCCCAAGGGGGCTTCCGTGACCCTTATCCGCGCCTCCCCAGGGATTCAATGGCTCTTGGTGGAATGCAAATGAAAGAGCGAGGAAACCTGGCCCAAAGAAAATAAACTGTGTGTGTGTGTGGGGGTGGGGGGGGGGGGGGGCAGTGGTCATATCTTAAACCACATAATAAAGAAAAAAAATCATAAGAACAACCTTGCCTGTTTGGAAAAAGCTGTCTCGTTGTCTTCCGCTGTCGAATGAGGGAAAACTGCTCCTACTGAGTCTAATTTGTCAGTTTTTATTCCTTTTGTCTTTATTTTAGGTACACGTGCACCTCTTTCTCTCATAGGTTATATCATTTTATTTGGTTGACTATTTCCTCCTTTCTTACAATTTCTAGCCTGGTGATGGTTAGGTGTGTGTTCTCAAATCATTCACTGTAAAAAAAAGTTTTTTTCTAAATAAACCATGTCTTTTATTTGTTAAATTGTGACAATGGTATCGTACATCATGACACAAAAAAAATCACACTTTATCAAATCAAATGTTATTTATCCACATAGCCAACCTTTCCAACAAAGAACCATACATCTCTGTTTTGGAAAATGTGGGTGATGTGGTAGGTCAATATTTAAGTGATAAGGCCGAGAGGGTATGTGGCCTTTACCATGGCTAAGGGCTGTTCTTAGGCTGGATAAAGCCATTAGCTTTAGTATGTTGGCCATATACCACAAACCCCTGAGGTGCCTTATTGCTATTATAAACTGGTTACCAACATAATTAGAACAGTAAAAATACATGTTTTGTCATACCTGTGGTATATGGTCTGATATAGCATAGCTTTCGGCCAATCAGCATTTGGGGCTCAAACCACCCAGTTTATAACTAGATTTTTTTTTTTTTACTCGATTTATAAACTGGGTGGTTGGAGCCCGGAGTGCTGATTGGCTGAAAGCTATGGTATATCAGACTGTATACCACAGGTATGACAAAACATGTTTTTTTTTGCTGTTCTAATTATGTTGGTAACCAGTTTATAATAGCAATAAGGAACCTCTGGGTTTGTGGTGTATATAGCCAGTATACCACCACTAAGGGCTGTGTCCAAGCATTCCACATTGCGTTGTGTGGAGAATAGCCTTTAGCGGTGTTATATTTGCCATATACCGGCACCCCCTTGGGCCTTATTGCTTAATTATAGGTCTATATAGTCAATATGAATAATCCAGTCTTGACATTCCATACAGAATATAAATAAAACAGACAATACATTTCCATGCCAGTTGGGCATTCTGGAGATTGCAGTTAATTTATAGGCTAAAATACAAAATAAGTAGCCTAATCATCTGAAGATGAAATCCCAAGTATAGTTCTTCAGTTGAAGGGTCGATTATTCTGAAATGAATTGTTGGCTACTGGACACCGTATAAAAACCTATTTCCTGTTTGAACAATATTGAATATGATAGGCTATTTTTATAACATACAGGCCTACATTGTACAATATTATTATTATAAATTTTTTTTGGTAGTTATGAAATTGTTTTAAATTACTCAGGTGCATTATTATTTGTACTTTGTAATACAATGTCAGGTTAAGCATATTTTATGGCTGTTAGATCGTTCCTTTCGTGCTCAGCCACCACTAGAAGTGCTGCACCTGATTATTATAAAGGCACCCATCTCCTGCTTTATTACGCTTCGCCATATTCAAACCCGACCCCAGTTTACATCTCACAATTGTTACTTAGTTATGTCGCTTCTTGTCAGAATAGGCCAAAGCGTGATACCATTTTGATGTTTAAATTCAGCAGCCTAAGGAATTGTTCTTTCTGAAAAAGTTTTTCACAAAAAAAAAAAAAAAAACAGCCTATGGCATGTTTGATTTGAGGATACCTTATAGGAGAACTGAGAATATGGTTCTCCAATATATTCTCTTAAACTCTACTGAAATACATGATTTATTATTTAGGGCAATTTAAGTGATTTTAAACGTCACACTTTTCTCTTATATTCTGTTTTATCACAAATTCGACAAAGCTATAGTCCTATCGTCATTTTCGTCATGATGTGCTCTGATGATGCACACTTCTTCTGGGCTAGGCTACTTCTTCGAAAGTACATAGTCTATCAAGGTTATGTTAAGCCAATTTTTAGGGCTATTTAATTTTACAGAAACTATTAGACTACCTATTGACCTGGATGTCATATTTACAATTGAATTAGGTTTACATTAATCCAATAGACCTAACTCATCTTTCTCTACACGCTGGGCATTATTTTTAATGGCTGTAACCTATATATACTAAGAGTGCACCAATTTTTTTTTTATATTTGTGCCCTATGTCGTAGGGTACTTGTGTTTTTGTTTTTTGCCTGTTCTTTTAATTTGAATCAGCAAATTATGGTCCCCTGCCCCACGAGCAGCCCACGAGACCTTATCTTCAAATACCATCCCTTTAGTTTTGCATTGCGGAGGGAAAGGCTTTCATTCTGCCATATAGGGCGATATGCTGACAATCAGTTGGCCCAGTGTGCTGGGTCAATAGGCCTAATCATTTATTTCTACTTTTGCATGATCCATTTTCAACAATCCACCCAAAACATCCAATCTGCTGCATTTATTCTGTCATAAAGCCGACGTTAATATCCCCGTCTCGTGCGTCCTAAAAGTGCAGACCGTCATTATGACAAAAGGGCCTTTATCCTTTTTATGCAGTTT
The DNA here is from genome assembly GCF_965601325.2 of Salmo salar. Lineage (NCBI taxonomy): Eukaryota > Metazoa > Chordata > Actinopteri > Salmoniformes > Salmonidae > Salmo > Salmo salar. The sequence goes on along the minus strand of NC_138291.1, from coordinate 12,233,804 downwards.
ACCACACCAAGGGTCAATACCAGTGACACCTTATTGCCCTCTGTTTATTCTGTTGTCCTTTCAACAGTGTTTGTAAAATGCATAATGAAGTGTAGGCTGAACACATGGGCCTGTTTGCATCCTTTAGCTCTCAACATGAGCGGCTCGTGGCCTGAGTGAGCATGCTTCAGGATCTATGGATGCTACAAAGAAGTAGGTCCATTAGGCGAGTAGACAGGCTAATATTTACCTAAACCTCCGTTTTTAAACAGGGAAATCGTTTCCCTATGTATTATTGCATTGCTAACCATTTTAAACGAGGCACACATTTATAAAGAAATTGTAGGCAATCGTGTATTTAGAGATGTCATCTCAATGTACTTGAATGTTGAAGTATCTGTCCCGGTTGTTTTCTGCCTTCTAAATCTTTTGAGCACAGGTAGGCCTAAATATGAAATATATTATAATTCGTAGGCTACTGATGATAGGGTCCCAAAATATGTGTAAATGAAAATGTTTTGTACCGTTTGTATAGGCGTCGCTTTATGCAGATTACTCCTACTGCAACATGTTCATATCTAGGTCAGCCCTCAACATCGGTGGCGCTTGCTTTGCACCTCAGTTGTATTTTAAAATGTAGTTGTGTATTTAATAGGGAAATAATACATAGGAATATTTCCTTCTGAATTGCTGGTGTTGGCGCCCCAGGCTAGTTCACATTAAAGCATTTGGTGTCTTTCATGCTCTCTAGTCCAGGCCATTGTTTTCTTGGAACAATTTGGAAAATGTACAACATGTAACAAACAGCAGTGTCTCTCTCTGAGACATGGCTGCTTTATTAAGGATACTTACGATGAACAAAAATAGAGGTTATAATTTCAATATTTGATCATCCAAAATGCAAGGGCAGTGCTGTGGGCTGGTGCCAGTATAGGATTAGTTGAAGATGGGTGTTCTATGAGCCAAACATAAGTAGATTCACCAACCAGTTCTGTTTTTAAATCAATTTGGGCACTACACTGGTTTACTAAATCCTTTCAACTATTAGTGCCCCAACAACTAGGGTACAGTTGGCTAGGCTACTCCACTGTCATTCTAAATTCTATGAGCATTAGTTCTAGTTGGGACAGGGTCACTGAAACATCAGGCATCATTTGAGTGTACCTCTCTCTCTCTCTCTCTCTCTCTCTCGCTCTCTCTCTCTCTCTCTCTCAGATGGGGCACATGTACCTTGGAGGCATGTGCATGCTTATGCATAAACAAGGCCTTTTGATTTCCACTTCCTGCCACATGGTCCACGGCTACACTGGCCCTAACCCTGGCTTGAACCATGTGTTCATTTGGCGATGGCGGTACCCTACGTATCCCTCTCTGTCTCTCTCTCTGCTCTGTTTATCCTTAGTTCAGCTCGCCGGTCTCTCAGGTGAGAGTAAGAGTTTGACGTCCATGGCTCCTCTCTTGGCATTCACCGCGTGCCTTAATTGTATTGAAATTAAATCAAGGTCCACTGTGAACACAAAGAGCTCAAACCCAAGTTCCAACCTCATCTTCTCCTTTTCATACTGTCTGTCCCTGTAGCTCACTATCACTTTCTCTGTCGTTCGCCTTTTCACTTCAAGTTCGCTTTCTCTCCTTTTCGCTTCACGTTTGTTCTCTCCTTTTAGCACCTATTTTTTTTCTCTGTCCTATGTAGAGGGTTGTCTGCATTGCACCCCTCTGCTGCCACTATGTGCACCAAATCTAGTACTTCTAGTCAGTCCTCTCTGGTTTAGTCCATCCGTACTCATGTGGTTTGACTCATCCCTCTCTCTCCTCTCCTCTTCAGCTGTCCTCGTGGCTCTGGTGCTGTTATGCGGTCACGTTGAAGCACATCGCAAGATAATCCCGTGCAAACATACACACAGCGCCTTGGAACACGGTAAAAACAAGGACTCACTTCTATACACACATACATGCAGAGATACAGAGTCTATACGTATGCCCATATTGCTGCCTGCGGCACGTATGTATGTATGTATGTATGTATGTATGTATGTATGTATGTCGTATGTACGTATGTATGTATGTATGTGAAGAAGCGAATCCATAAACACCCTTACAGAAAGGAAAACAACGATACATCCAATCAAATAAACATTCATACTGTTTTCACAATCATATTTTAGCCTGTTACTGCTATAGCAAATCATTTAATGCACCAAAGAGAGATGGAGAGAAAGAGAGAATGTACCTTTGTTGTACCATACAGCTAAAGAGCAGCCCTGGTACCTGCTTGCTAGTTCATTCCTGCAGTCAGACCTTGCTCGTACTGTAGTAGCATAACAAAGGATGACGACACACACTGTATATGAAGTAGCAAGATGGGGATGCTAATCTATAAGCGTTATCCTTAGCGATAGGATTGTAGTCCATGGTCCACGTAAAGGTGTTAGTAAGCATGTAGACAAGCATTTAGTTACAGCTGCATCACACTCCGTCCTATTCCCATCCTCTCATCTCTCTCTCTCTCTCCCTCGCTCTTTCTCTCTCTCTCTCTGTCTCTGTGTGTAAGCACAGAAAGAAAAAACACAAAAGCGAAACAACAAGATACTTTAAAAGCACCGTCCTCAATTACATGACTACATACATAGGAATAAATACATGTGATATCAAACCGAAATGAAACTGATAATAGAGTGAATGCACCAGACTCAAAGATCCATATCTGGCACTTAGTGATAATATACAATTCCTTTTTCTTTAAATCTTGATCAATGCACTCGATTCCATTTGGTTTAGAATATCAGGCAGGAGAAGAAGACAGTCGGTTTCAGATAATATCAGATAATATCCTATTGGAGAAAAATCAGTGAGAGAGCAGAGTATTTCCTTCATATCCCGGGTTCCTCCGGCTGTGGAGCGTCTCTGTCCTGTGATGCTCCATCTGGGGCCGGAGTAGAGGGGGTGCACGGGGGCTGGGGTAGGGGTGCAGGGTGCTGCGGGAGGGGGTCTGAGTGGATGGGATGCAGGCAGGTGTCCCGCATGCAGTCAGGGTTAGAAAGGAAAGGGTAGGAAAGAGGAAGAGGAAGATATTTCATTCGTTACCCCCTCCCCCCTAAAAACACCAAAATCCTCCCCTTTCCCCCCGCCCAAAAAATCCATTTGCTTTCTGCTCGCAGGACAAACCAAGAAAAAAATTGGCAAAATGTGTATATATATATATATATATATATATAACATATATAAACCCAGAGAAAGGTTTGTGTGTATATATATATATATCTATATATATATATATATATATAGGAGGTACATGCGACTCGCTCACACACAGACACACTGCGCGCAGCCCAGGCACAGGGCTTCAATTTATGCTCTCCGTTTGACACCCCCCCCACCCACACACACACACACACACACACACACACACACACACACACACACACACACAGTGCCACCGTCGGTGCCTTTCTGCCCCTGTCCCATCCTGGATGAGATGCGTGGCCCAGCTGATCTGTGCTGAGGGATTAGCCAACGGGTCCAGCTGGCAGGGATTAGTAGGGGGAGGCCCTAACGCTAGGCTGGAACTGTCCTGGACAAACACACACACTCCGTGGGGGTGTCGCCGGTGATGCGGTAGGCAGGCTCACGCAATGTTGATAAATGTATGTCGAGGTGGGGGGGGGGACGTCTGACAATGCAAAGGGCTGACCTCTGAACCCTAGCCTGCTCCATCATCCACGCTGATCCTGGGAGGGAGGGAGGGAGGGAGGGAGGGAGGGAGGCAGGCAGGCAGGCAGGCAGGCAGGCAGGCAGGCAGGCAGGCAGGCAGGCAGGCAGGGAGGGAGGGAGGGAGCGTCCCGATCTGCTGGGGTACCCCCCCCCCCCCCCCCCCGTCACTCCCTCCCTCTCAGCCATTTGCTCCTCTTTCTGTTGATAATAATAACAGCACATTGTTTTGGACCTTGCTAAATTCCAAGCCAAATAGTGGCCTATTTAAGGTTTGCCATTTACCCATCTACTGCCGTGTAGTATTATGTTAATCCCAAATATTCATATTGGCAATGTAATTGTGTTATTGCTCGACATATTTTAATAATTGGTCGTGTTGACTTGTTTTTAGTCTAATTCCCAAAAAATAGACCACGGCTGAGAATAAACTTCACAGGTCTCGTATTACGTATCAGACAGCTATATTTGAATAATTGATATACATTTATTTGTGCCAAACACCAATGCACGGGTGAACAATACATGCATTCTTGACATTTTCTCTTTCTTAGAAGTTATATTGCAGCGGTGCATAACCAATAGCAGCTGCTTGTTTACTTCATTTGCAGTGTTATAATAATAATTTATTACAATTGTAAAATAACTTTTCATTATACCAGAATAATCTCAAAGTGTTCGGGGGATGAGAATGAATTATGATTTAAATGGAAAAATGCAAACCCAGCTTCCTTCCACATGTCATTTTAACAGTTGGTTTGTGGTGGAAAACGTAGAATGTTTTAGGTCATTAGTTATGTTATGTTGGAAGGAGACGTCAACCCTTTGTAGGCTCCCGTATCAATTGCCCCGTAGCATTTTCAAACACATTTCCCCCACAACCTGTGATCTCCATTTTTTGGGGGGGCAAGGAGAAAATCCCTCTCATTGTCACGCTAAATTGTGTGTATTTAGATGAAAATGAAAAGCCTTAGAATTTGTGCCGTTGAAAATATTATACCACCCTAAAAGAGAGCCTGTAACTGTTAGGAATCAGAGTTAAATTCAACTGCTTCTCCAAACCCCTCCATTTTGTTTTATTCTGTGTTGTTCTGTGAGAGCTATTCTATCTGTTGATCCTCAGGCTGTCACCATGGGTCAGATCTTTAGGAGACAGAGACCAAAGGTACACAAAGCACACCACTGAATAGAGGGGTTGGGTTAAATGCAGAAGACACATTTCAGTTGAATGCATTCAGTTGTACAACTGACTAGGTATCCCCCCTTTCCCTTTATTCAGTCTCTCATTCATTCTCCATCTTACTTGTACACACACACACACACACACACACACACACACACACACACACACACACACACACACACACACACACACACACAGAGAGAGAGATTATACACCTATACATTTGTTTGCAGACACATAAACATATGCTATGCATTACACATTTATACACACACACACACCGGCGTCTAGAAAGACTCTCGTACAATCATCGGGACGTTCTAAGCGGCCTTGCAGGCAGAAGGTATCGGGGTTCAATGGTGAAGGTATCCAGTCACACATGGAAAATGTTGAGGTCTTTTCACATGAACAGAGCTGTAGTGTTACCTAGAGGTTTGGAGTGGGCCGATAGGTAAAGCATGTGTTGGGTTCGGAACTTATTGAGGAGCAGACCGGAGCAGTGTTTGACGTCCAAACTAAAATGTGTGAATCTTTGTAGAGGGTTTTAGGCATCTTTATCGCTCTTTATGGAGAGAGTAAACATATACATTCTGTCATTTCCATGTGTGAACGCATGTCAGACAATGGTATATGTTTACAAATTCATTTGTCATATAAATGTTTCCAAAGTATTGCACTACATAGGGAATAGGGTTTGTGATGAAGGCCAGTTCCCTATTAGTGTATAGCTTCAGAGGCTGCTCCCTCCACATTAAAGATGCAGTGTGTTTTACAGTAGGCCTATATATAACCTACTTCCTCCATGGGCTCTCCCACATTAGAGATGCAGTGTGTTTTACAGTGGGGCAAATATCTACCCTTGCCAAATGATCTCTCATGGTGTGTGTGTGTGTGTGTGTGTGTGTGTGTGTGTGTGTGTGTGTGTGTGTGTGTGTGTGTGTGACATGTGCACATAGTTGCATGTGTGCGTACATGCATGCACTTGTGTGTATATGAGCCCATGCATGTGTGTTACAGAGAGGAGGATAAGATTTAGTATTTTGTCACATCTCCCGGCTATCCTATCCCATCCTCCATTTTCGTTTTTTAGGGCTCCTCCTCCAAGGTTTGGTAATCTGATGGGGAGATTAGCCGTAGGCAGCATTTGGGTCGGATTATAGTCTCATTAGAAACGACTGGTGTTCCCCAGTCACTGTTATACGTGTTAATGTGGCATTACACAGATTCAAGTCTATTTTTGTAGGCCATTTTGTACCAACATGCATTCGACAACTCGTAGGGAAGAACAGATTTGAGTTTTATGAGTTACGTGTTTGTTTGTGTCTGTGGGTAGCTGCCGGCATATCTCCGCTCCAACCATCTATTTATTCTGCCATAATGTTCTAATCCAAACAATTATTTCTTCAATTCTCTTTTCATTTAATTTAATACATTTATAATACTGTATGTACGTGATTATCATTTAATGTTTTATTTTGACATGATAACTGTTTTTTGTGAAGTCCTGTTGTATTTTAGGAAATTATTTTGCTCAATTTTATAAATATTTACCCAACTAATTTAGTAAATTAATGCATGTAAAAAAATGTATAGGCCTACTATAAAATGTTTTAATATTAGCATTAAGGATAATACGCTGTTTGATTAAGAAAATGTCCTTGGTTAAATATATAGCTTTTTAGTAAAGTTAAACCATTGTGTATGATAACATCCTTTCAGCAAATATAATGTAATATTACATGCATACTGTATATATGTGTATATGTATGTATATGTGGGTATTTATCTGTATGTATGTATGTATGTATGTATGTAGTATATATTTACAAAAGAATATGTGGGGGATTGGAAATGATGCAGAAAATTACATTGATGGAAGCTACAATCTCTCTGCAATATGAAAGCTGATTTACCCCCCTAAAAAAAATATATAATAATAATAATTAACATGCTGATTTTGAAACAGAGATTTGACGTTATTCTATGTAGCGGTTGTATCGTGCTGATGCACTTCATCTACCTGTGCTGTACAAATAATAATCTCACTGTGGTATGTCCTTCACTCATCCTAGATCCTATTCCTTATGCCCTCCTGCAATTTCAGGTGATAAACATGCCTTGTCAATATGAATCTCTTTCATTGTTAACAGGAGGACACCAATTTAGACATTTATACCCATAAAGCAATTTTCCTGATGACGTCATCAAGGTTTGTAGTTGTACTGATCGCAGGTGATTCTGAACGATACTTCTCCATGGCGATGCAAATATTGCAGCTTTATGGCCACCTCTGCACGCTGTGCTCTGCACGCTGTGCTCTGCACGCTGTGCTCTGCACGCTGTGCTCTGTCGCCTTCCCAGATAAGCTTCGGCTAGCAGTAGCAGACTGGAGAGTAGAGTGGGATTGGCCTCGGCTCTTACGCTTTATTTCCGTTCTGCTATAATGTATAGGTGGATAGGAAGACATTTTAAAGCGTATGTGTGTATGTGCTCGTGAGTAAAGCATGTTTGTGTATACATGTGTGAAGCGTGTGTGTGCGTGCATGAATGACGTGTGTGTGAAGCGTGTGTGTGTGTGTGTGTTTTGAAGTGAGCGGTAAGGAACAGGTGGAGGTGACAGTAGCCTTGTCCCTCTATCTGGTACACAACGTAGACCATTATGGCTGATGGCAGCATTTGATACTGTGTCTGTAGGAGCACGAACACGCGTGTGCACTGCCTACTCATGATTAGCTCTGTTTGCACACACACACACACACACACACGCACGTACATCACAGCCTCACACACACACTGACATACACACACATTGTGCTGACGGTTTCACTGATTAAAACCCACTAGATTAGGTGACATAAGTACAGAGGTAGGTCAAATCAGTGTGTCTCTGTGTTTATGTACACTATCTGTTTTTGTGTGTGCGTGTGCACACGCTCATTTCAGCTCCAGTGTGTGACAGCGCAGTTAATTGTGGACAGATCGATGGCTTTGACTCTGTCGGGTCAGACACTGATGTGCTCCAATGACCAGGATATCACTTTAAATTTCATTGGAGAGAGCTGGAGCTACAGACTGACTGAGTGCTGTGTGTGTGTGTGTGTGTGTGTGTGTGTGTGCTAAGTATCCTAAAATGGTTAAACTGACTATTCGTCTATATTACGGGTGAGGGTTTTAGCCGTGAATCTACTGTATTTACTGTTAACATTGAAGAAAAATATAGAGATACAGTTACTAGATAGTGTTAATACATTATTACCAGTACCAGCTACTGAGTCGCTAGCTGGTGATAAGAACTCCTACTGAGTCCCTAGCTGGTGATAAGGACTCCTACTGAGTCCCTAGCTGGTGATAAGGACTCCTACTGAGTCCCTAGCTGGTGATAGTGACTCCTACTGAGTCCCTAGCTGATGATAGTGACTCCTACTGAGTCCCTAGCTGGTGATAAGGACTCCTACTGAGTCCCTAGCTGGTGATAATGACTCCTACTGAGTCGCTAGCTGGTGATTATAGCATCTATATCAGCTCATGTTGGCCTGAATGGTCTAGCCACAGAACTAGCCACATCACACACCTTCTCCCTGCTTTAAGAGTTCCACCCTCCCCAAACACAACTGTCAGAGAGATGATCCTGGGGTGTATTCATTTGTGCACACTGAGAATTCCTGTTGGACAAATCAAGTTTTTTCCTTGACCGTTTCATTATGTTTGATTACCCTTTTGTTCCTTTTGGTTCCTGTTAAATACACCCCTGATGTTAAGGGAGACCAACCGCTTGACGCATGTGGCATCTCTGACAGAGCTTCCCCAAACTTCCCTCTGGCTCTGCATCATTCTGCATTCAGCATGACCCACTTCCCCCCCCCTCTCTTCCACCCCCCTCTTTTTCTCAAATAATTCGCTCGGTGACCTACTTGTGATTTTGCACCATTTTCTGTTTACGTACTATTCAGTAGTACTCAGTACTATTCGGTAGGATTCAGTAGTATTCTGCTGGGCAATATCATACGGAATTACATTTATGCCAATCATTGATATACGATTATTAAAATTCAAGTGTAATACCATGATCTAAAATGATCAGTGTTAAAGAGAACATATGCACAAGATTTATCCATGTGTGTTGAAGAAATCTGAAAGTACATGCTATTAAGAGACTAATTTAAATGTATTATCATATCAGCCTATTATTGTTCATCTGGAAATGGTGGTGGAGTTACAGTTTACAGTGTTATTCATAGGCAATACATTATCCCTTTTCCATAGGATAATTCACCTACAGTATGTTAAAGGTGCAATAATGCAGAAATTGCTCCACCATTTCCTGGTTGCTAAAATTCGAATAGTTTCAGTTTGTGACCAAAACAAGCACCATACAAACCGCTGTGAAATATCTTTTCCATAACCAAAAATATTGTATTTTCAGCTGTTTGAAGCTGGTGAACAAAACTGAAAGTAAAAGACACAAAAACTAAACCTAAAAACGGGAAGCATAGAAATAGCGCATGTAGAACAGATCTACCGCTTCTTATACTTGTTTTCAATGAGAATGGCAGATCTATAACTCACATTTCTATGTGCATTTGGTCAGGTTACCCAAAAAGTGACACATTCCAGCTTTTAAAAACCATTACATACCAGTGCTGGTTATGCTGTAGCTACCACCGACAGTATCAATCTGCCTTCTATCATAGCCTATTTCACAGTACTGGTTATGCTGTAGCTACTGTTGGGGTCAAATTGGGGTCATGATAAGGGCTGCACTAAATGTTTGATGTATTATTATAATTGATTATGTTATATTAATAGAAGTTGAATGGTTATAAGACCCGTCCCTCCTTACATTTATAGGGTCCTAGACTACAGATTAACAATATATGTACATTATGAGGTTTAATATTGTTTCACAGTTATTTTCTAGTCTTTGCCTCTTATAAAGAAACGGTCTGAGAGATGTGTGAATTATTTAAGTCAAAACAGGGAGTCTGTGAGAAAAGCGCCTCAAAGATAAACACAGAACCCTGCAGGGGAGTGAAAGAGATAAGAGACTAGTCAGACATACCTCTATAAATCATCTTGGGGGAGTGGACATTTACTGCTGAGCCCTTAGAAAACACTGGAACTATTGTATCTCTCTTGCAAGTTTACATAGCTGTGTATGCATGGGCTTGGTCTGTAGAATGAGTAGAAGGTAATGACGTATGCAGTGACATCACAAGAGCTGGACTTCGGGTTTAATAAAATAACTTGGGACTTTTCCTATTTTGCAGAATTCAGGAGAGACGTCGGTTGTATGTGTGATGTTTGATCTTTTGCTTCTGTCTACAGCTGTATTTTGATTAAAATTGTTATGATTTATAAGTGTTATGATTTTTGAGTGTTCCTTATTTGTTAAGTAAATAAAACGGAACCAACACAACCACCGACCGTATCAATCTGCCTTCTATCATTGCCTATGTCAGCACAGTGGGATTAAACTGGCATCAGCAACAGTATTTATTTAGCATTTATTGATCCATTATTACTGTGTTTCAGGTTGTGTTAATGTTGTAATTGGTTGTGGTAATGTTGTAACTGGTTGTGGTAATGCTGTAACAGGTTGTGGTAATGCTGTAACAGGTTGTGGTAATGCTATAACTGGTTGTGGTAATGCTGTAACAGGGTGTGGTAATGCTGTAACCGGTTGTGGTAATGCTGTAACCGGTTGTGGTAATGGTTGTGGTAATGCTGTAACCGGTTGTGGTAATGGTTGTGGTAATGCTGTAACTGGCTGTGGTAATGGTTGTGGTAATGCTATAACTGGTTGCGGTAATGCTGTAACGGGTTGGGGTAATGCTGTAACTGGTTGGGGTAATGCTGTAACTGGTTGGGGTAATGCTGTAACCGGTTGTGGCAATGCTGTAAGTGGTTGTGGTAATGCTGTAACTGGTTGTGGAAATGCTGTAAGTGGATGGGGTAATGTTGTAACTGGACATGGTAATGCTGTAACTTGATGTGCAAATGGCTGTTAAGTAGGTTAATGTGTTTTTAAATTGTAGTAGGCCTATAGCAGGGTTTCCCAACCTGCGGAGAGGATGAGGGGAGGAGGGGGAAGGGGAGGAGGAGAGGAGGGAATGGGAGGAGGGGAGGGGAAGAGAGGGCACTGGGGACACGGCCGACCCTGATTGATTGGAATCAGAATCCATATGACCGCAATTAAATGTAATCCATTAACTGTCTATCTCTCCTCTCTGTGTTCACCCATGCGCCTCCTTCTCATCCCTTGTTCTCACTCACTCTGCTTTTACCTCAAAGTATTACATAAAAAAGAAACGTCCCTTTTTCAGGACCCTGTCTTTTAAAGTTAATTTGTAAAAATCCAAATTACTTCACAGATCTTCATTGTAATGGGTTTAAACTGTTTCCCATGCTTGTTCAATGAACCATTAATGAACATGCACCTGTGGAACGGTCGTTAAGACACTAACAGCTTACAGACGATAGGCAATTAAGGTCACAGTTATGAAAACTTAGAACACTAAAGAGGCCTTTCTACTGACTCTGAAAAACACCAAAAGAAAGATGCCCAGGGCCCCTGCTCATCTGCGTGAACGTGCCTTAGGCATGCTGCAAGGAGGCATGAGGACTGCAGATGTGACCAGGGCAATAGATTGCAATGTCCGTACTGTGAGACGCCTAAGACAGCACTACATGGAGACAGGATGGACAGCTGATCGTCCTCGCAGTGACAGACCACATGAAACAACACCTGCACAGGATCAGTACATCCGAACATCACACCTGCGGGACAGGTACAGGATGGCAACAGCAACTGCCCGAGTTACACCAGGAACGCACAATCCCTCCATCAGTGCTCAGACTGTCCGCAATAGGCTGAGAGAGGCTGGACTGAGGGCTTGTAGGCCTGTTGTAAGGCAGGTCCTCACCAGACATCTCCGGCAACAACGTCGCTTTCTTTTGGTGTTTTGGTGGTCGAATTGCTGCAAAGAAACCACTACTTAAGGACTCCAATAAGAAGAATATACTTGCTTGGGCCAAGAAACACGAGCAATGACTGGTGGAAATTTGTCCTTTGGTCTGAAGTCCAAATTGTAGATTTTCGGTTCCAACTACCTTGTTTTTGTGAAATGCGGATGAGCTCTGCATGTGTATTTCCCACTGTAAAGCATGGAGGAGAGGATGTGTTATGGTGTGGGGGTGCTTTGCTTGTGACACTGTCTGTGATTTATTTAGAATTCAAGGCACACTTAACCAGCATTGCTACCACAGCATTCTGCAGCGATATGCCATTTTCTTCTTGTTTGGGATTAGTGGGACTATCATATGTTTTTCAACAGGACAATGACCCAACACCCCTCCAGGCTGTGTAAGGGCTATTTGACCAAGATGGAGAGTGATGGAGTGTTGCATCAGATGACCTCCACAATCACCCGACCTCAACCCAATTGAGATCGTTTGGGATGAGTCGGACCACAGAACGAAGGAAAAGCAGCCAACAAGTGCTCAGCATATGTGGGAACTCCTTCAAGACTGTTGGAAAAGCATTCCAGATGAAGGTGGTTGAGAGAATACCTGGAGTGTGCAAAGCTGTCATCAAGGCAAAGGGTGGCTGATTCTTTGGTTACTACATGATTCACTACATGATTCACTACATGATTCACATCATGATTCACTACATGATTCACGTCATTCAGAAAATCCTTTCCTGAATCTACTGATGTAGTACGACAATGTCCCCTCAGAACTTAACTGCTAGACACAAGATGTGCATCAAACAACTATTATGGATAATTACTGAAGAACCTCGTTAATGACAGTATGGATTTTTGTGTTATTAATCACGTTAAAGTTATTCTTTCTGTTAGAAGCATTGGATTTTGCAGTCACATAAATTATTATGAATTACTTTTTAACAGCTCCAAACAGTTGCCCACGACAAGAAATGCTCACTGGTACCCCAGTTTATAGAAATATCCATATACTGTATGAACAAATGAGTTGGTAGATTTAAAAAAATCTATGTTTTTATGTCTACTGCATTTAATTGTTAGCCTACTGTTTAGCCACATGATCTTATGAGCCTAATGGATTAGTAATTCTTGATACTCTTATTTCCCTCTTTGTGGGAATCCACTATAGAGATTCTACATTTGTTTACTATGAAATCAAATCAATTATTTGTCACATGCGCTGAATACAAGAGGTATAGACCTTACAATAAAATGCTTACATATAAGCCCTTAAACAACAATGCAGTTTTAAGAAAAAAAAGTGTTAACCTGTTGGGGCTCGGGGGCAGTATTGAGACATTTTGAAAAAAATATGTGCCCATTTTTAACTGCCTCCTACACCAACTCAGAAGCTAGGATATGCATATTATTAACACATTCGGATAGAAAACACTCTGAATTTTCTAAAACAGTTTGAATGGTGTCTGTAAGTATAACAAAACTCATATTGCAGGCAAAAACCTGTGAAAAATAGATCCAAAAAAAATGTGAATTTTGTGACTGTACTATTTAGTGTCATTGTTTTATAGATACCATAGTGAGAAAGGATTCATTTCGCAACACCTACGGCTTCCACTAGATGTCAACGATCTTTATAAAGTTGTTTGAAGCGTCTATGATAAACAGAGAGCAAATTAGAATCCAAGGAAGTTGACATGTCATCACTTCATTTTTTTGCGCCTGCGCATAAATCTGAGAAACGTGAGTTTTGTCTTCATTGTTTATCTAGACATAGAATAGGTTGTGTGAAAATATTACTGATGTTTAACGTTAAAAATGGACCAAAAGATTAATGCTAAACAACATTTGACATGTTTGAACGAACATAAATAGATTATTTACTAGGTTTTTTTTAGCTTTTCGGCGTGATTTTACAGTCCCCCCACCACGTTTTGTGGGAGCATAATGAACGCTAAGTACTTGGTGTTATTTGGACATAAATTATGAACTTTGTCAAAAGAAACCACATTTGTTCCGGACCTGGGATGCCTTCCGGACCTGGGATGCCTGCCTTCTGATGGAGATAATCAAAGGTAAGGGGATATTTACAATGTTATTATCGATTTTAGATGATGCTAACTGTATAGCATAGCCTGTTGTTCTTAGCATAGCACCCCGTTTATTGCAAAATGTGATTTCCCAGTAAAGTTATTTTGAGATCTGGCCATTCGGTAGCAATTACGAGATGACAATATATTATTCTTTGAATGACAATATTATAATTTACCAATGTTTTCGAATAGTAATTTTGTTATGTTCACCGGAAGCATTTCAGAGAAGAAAAAAATCTGAATTTCACGCTACTGTAAAATGCTGTTTTTGGATATAAATATGAACTTGATGGAACAAAAAAATGCATGTATTGTATAACATAATGTCCTAGGAGTGTCATCTGATGGAGATTGACAAAAGTTAGTGCATAATTCAAGCTGGTTTCTGCTTTTGGTGACGCCTGACCTTGAATTGAAAATGGATGTTTGTACTTTTGTGGCTATGTACTGTCCTAACATAATCTAACTTTATGCTTTTGCCGTAATGCCTCTTTGAAAATCGAACAATGTGGTTAGATTAAGGAGATGTTTATCATTTAAATTGTGTAAAATAGTTGATTGTTTGAGAAATTGAAATTATTAGATTTTTGATGTTTTGAATTTCCAGCCTTGTTAGCAATCCCGGCTCGGGGTTCATTAACTAACCTGTAGCCCCAACAGGTTTTTAAGAAAGTATTTACTAAAATTAACTGAAGTAAAAAATAAATAAAATAACAGTAGCGAGGCTATATACAGGGGGTACCGGTACAGAGTCAATGTGTGGGGGTACCGGTACAGAGTCAATGTGTGGGGGCACCGGTTACTCAAGGTAATTGAGGTAATATGTACATGTAGGTAGAGGTAAAGTGACTATGCATAGATAATAAACAGAGAGTAGCAGCAGCATAAAAATGGGGGTGGGGGGACAATGCAAATAGTTCAGATAGCCATTTGACTAGCTGTTCAGGAGTCTTATGGCTTGGTGGGTAGAAGTTATGAAGCCTTTTGGACCTAGTCTTGGTGCTCCGGTACCGCTTGCCGTGCGGTAGCAGAGAGAACAGTCTATGACTAGGGTGGCTGGAGTATTTCTCAATTTTTTGGGCCATCCTCTGACATCGCCTGGCAGGAAGCTTGGCCCCAGTGATGTACTGGGCCATACGCACTACCCTCTGTAGTGGCTTGCGGTCGGAGGCCGAGTAGTTGCCATACCAGGCGGTGATGCAACCAGTTATGCGGTGATGCAACCAGTCAGGATGCTCTCGATGGTGCAGCTGTATAACTTTTTGAGGATCTGAGGACCCATGCCAAATCTTTTCAGTCTCCTGAGGGGGAATAGACATTGTCGTGCCCTCTTCACGACTGTCTTGGTGTGCTTGGTAGTTTGATAGTTTGATAGTGGTTTGTTGGTGATGTGGACACCAAGGAACTTGAAGCATTCAACCTGCTCCACTACAGCCCCGTTGATGAGAATGGGGGTGTGCTTGGTCCTCCTTTTTCTGTAGTCCACAATCATCTCCATTGTCTTGATCACGTTGAGGGAAGGGTTGTTATCCTGGCACCACACTGCCAGGTCTCTGACCTCCTCCCTATAGGCTGTCTCATCGTTGTCGGTGATGAGTATCAAGCTCAAGGGTATTTATTTTTCTGCACCTAAAGAATGGACACTGACCTACATATTCTCCCTGTATTTCTCTCATTCTTTCTCTCTCATTCTCTCTCTCTCACTCCTGAGTGCCTCTTTCAACTGAAAGCGCAGCTCTGCTTCTAGGAGAATTTGCCATTTATTAAAAAAGGACTGTATAGTGTTTTGTAGCGTCCTCTTTAGCTTCTCCTCTTCTCCACTCTCCACATCCCTTCTTCTTACTCAGGCCTAACAGGTTCCTTTGTCCCTGGGGACGATCGCACGGAGAGAGCATGCAAGGATGGATGGATAATGGGCGCTGAGAGTTGGGGGGGGAGTCATATCTAGACCATCGCAATTCCTTGGTGTGTGCAGTCCATTGGAATTGTGCACATACAAACACTTAGTGTACATGCATGCACCTGTGCTCACTCTCACACACACACACTTACACACACTTACACTTGCATTGCCATGTTACACCCAGATGGCATTTTAGTTTGTAATCATCATAGTTTGTTCCCAAGGTCTGTGTGTATTTCATCCAGATCAGAAACCCATACAGTATTTGCCATAGGTCCTGTAGAGTTTCTACTGGAGTGGGCCAACTGGTCTGTGATTGGCCGAGGAGGGCTTTGCCAGGGTGGAAAAGTTGGCTCTAACCGCAGGCTCAGAGTCTGTGTGATTAGAGGGGAGTCGGTCACTAAAAAGGATTTCACCCAAAGCCTCTTTCCAAAGAGGAGGGAGCGATGGGGAGAGGTGAGGAGAGGTGTGGGGGGGGGGGGGCAAAGGGATGAGGAGAGGTGGGAGGGGCAAAGGGATGAGAGGTGGGAGGGACAGAGGAATGAGGAGAGGTGGGAGGGAGGGACAGAGGAATGAGGAGAGGTGGGCGGGATGAGGAGAGGTGGGCGGGACGAGGAGAGGTGAGAGAGACAGAGGAATGAGGAGAGGTGGGAGGGACAGAGGGATGAGGAGGGGTGGGAGGGACAGAGGGATGAGGAGAGGTGGGAGGGACAGAGGGATGAGGAGAGGTGGGAGGGACAGAGAGATGAGGAGAGGTGGGAGGGACAGAGGGATGAGGAGAGGTGAGAGGGACAGAAGGATGGGATATGGGATGACACAGGGTCCAGATTAACCCTAATCCCAGGACTGGTGTTCCATGCGGGGTTTAGGTGAGGAAACCAGCCTGTAGGAAGGCAGCATGTGCCAGGTGCCGGGGGGGAGTGGTCTAAGGCACTGCATCTCAGTGCTAGAGGCGTCACTACAGACCCTGGTTCGATTCCAGGCTGTATCACAACTAGACGTGATTGGAAGTCCAATAGGGCGGCACACAATTGGCCCAGTGTTGTCCGGTTTGGCCGGGGTAGGCCGTCATTGTAAATAAGAATTTGTTCTTAACTGACTTGCCTAGTTAAAAAAAGGTTCAATAAAATAAAATAGGGGAGGGAGGGATTCGCTGGGGAAGAGAGAAAGAGAGAGGGGGAGGGGAGAGAGAGCAAGAGAGAATCAGGCCGGAAAGACATGAGGTGTGTGTGTCTATGTGGGCAGCAGGGTGAGGTGTGGTGACAGTGACACATGCCTCTGGTGTCTGTAGGATTATGCACACAGTGTAATCTGCCCTGTGTATGTAGGGCAAGAGTGGCTTAGCCGGGCCACAGTAAGCATAGGTCGACCAGGTTCGAGTTTGGGGAAGGGCACTGGGCTATCCCCCTCTCTATAGATATGGGCTGGCCCATTATAACCCGCTATGCCCTGTAGCCATTGTTATAGGTTTAGAAGAAAATAGAAGGGCTGCAATTGTGTAGAACAAGTTGCATTAGGCAAGTCCTTCAATAAACCATGTAGAACAAGCTGCATCAGACCCAGTCCTTCAATAAACCATCTAGAACAAGCTGCATCAGACCCAGTCCTTCAATAAACCATCTAGAACAAGCTGCATCAGACCCAGTCCTTCAATAAACCATGTAGAACAAGCTGCATCAGACCCAGTCCTTCAATAAACCATGTAGAACAAGCTGCATCAGACCCAGTCCTTCAATAAACCATGTAGAACAAGCTGCATCAGACCCAGTCCTTCAATAAACCATGTAGAACAAGCTGCATCAGACCCAGTCCTTCAATAAACATGTAGAACAAGCTGCATCAGACCCAGTCCTTCAATAAACCATGTAGAACAAGCTGCATCAGACCCAGTCCTTCAATAAACCATGTAGAACAAGCTGCATCAGACCCAGTCCTTCAATAAACCATGTAGAACAAGCTGCATCAGACCCAGTCCTTCAATAAACCATCTAGAACAAGCTGTATCAGACCCAGTCCTTCAATAAACCATGTAGAACAAGCTGCATCAGACCCAGTCCTTCAATAAACCATGTAGAACAAGCTGCATCAGACCCAGTCCTTCAATAAACCATGTAGAACAAGCTGCATCAGACCCAGTCCTTCAATAAACCATGTAGAACAAGCTGTATCAGACCCAGTCCTTTAATAAACCATGTAGAACAAGCTGTATCAGACCCAGTCCTTCAATAAACCATGTAGAACAAGCTGCATCAGACCCAGTCCTTCAATAAACCATGTAGAACAAGCTGCATCAGACCCAGTCCTTCAATAAACCATGTAGAACAAGCTGCATCAGACCCAGTCCTTCAATAAACCATGTAGAACAAGCTGCATCAGACCCAGTCCTTCAATAAACCATGTAGAACAAGCTGCATCAGACCCAGTCCTTCAATAAACCATCTAGAACAAGCTGCATCAGACCCAGTCCTTCAATAAACCATGTAGAACAAGCTGCATCAGACCCAGTCCTTCAATAAACCATGTAGAACAAGCTGCATCAGACCCAGTCCTTCAATAAACCATGTAGAACAAGCTGCATCAGACCCAGTCCTTCAATAAACCATGTAGAACAAGCTGCATCAGACCCAGTCCTTCAATAAACCATGTAGAACAAGCTGCATCAGACCCAGTCCTTCAATAAACCATGTAGAACAAGCTGCATCAGACCCAGTCCTTCAATAAACCATCTAGAACAAGCTGCATCAGACCCAGTCCTTTAATAAACCATGTAGAACAAGCTGCATCAGACCCAGTCCTTTAATAAACCATGTAGAACAAGCTGCATCAGACCCAGTCCTTCAATAAACCATGTAGAACAAGCTGCATCAGACCCAGTCCTTCAATAAACCATGTAGAACAAGCTGCATCAGACCCAGTCCTTCAATAAACCATGTAGAACAAGCTGCATCAGACCCAGTCCTTCAATAAACCATG